>NW_026558098.1:8712682-8766090 GCF_026930045.1 Uloborus diversus | reverse complement strand
TTTTTATTTCTAAAAATTGAATGCATTGTTTAGAAGAATGTCAACAACGTTTTTTCTTTGACGGCGGTTGCAGGTAACCAGAAGAAATACCTGAAGGACAGCTCTCTCACCTATATAACTAGCTGGAGTGATATCTTTCATTGATTCAACACGAAATGCGAAGTTTGGGCGCCGCATTTTGGGCACCGTCGATTGGGCGCCCAAAGTTCCCGGCGCCCAATCTTCCTAATCCAGCTTCAACATCATATCCACGGAATGAATTTCTTCGTAAACAGAGATCACTAGTTCCGAATGAAAAGCGAGCAGAATATCATGTCGACAACGTACGAAGCTAAAATAGAGTTGAATTCAATTTTATTTACTCAATGGTGGTAGGCTGAGTTCGCCGTCTGTGCGTGTAAAACTAGTAAATTTAGCGTCCATAAATGAGACAGAATAGAAGAACTACTTGATCTATCTCAAATTGAGGGGTGAGGAGGCCTCGCAAAATTTATTCGCCCACTCTTAGGTTGCGTTCGACGAATCTCACCGGTCGACCGGTAAGTAACCGGTTACAAACCGCAGCGTTCTATCATCTATCAGTTACCTCGACGGTTACCATTTTAAGCTGTTGATTGGTGGATTGGAGCACGTGATCATTAGCTGTCACATGATTAACTAACCGGGCGCTACCGGTCGAGCTCGTCGAACGTAAGCTTAGTGTTGCTGTTGCTGAACCACTGCTTTGGGGAGGGGGGGGGGGGGATCAAACTTATTCTCATGGAATATTTTCCATGCATTCATGCCAAGTTATATCTATGATCGGCGAAATTCCAAATTTCCAAGATCTATAAGTGAACTTGATTGTCCCAGCAGCAGCCCGATGGACGAAAGTAGAGAATCTGGATATACCTGTCTTTAGAGCAGATTCAGTTGCTGCTTTGTTCAATAATCCCAATTTATAGTTTTCTATTAAAGATAGCGCTATCTCTCAGCTAAATACACATATTGTCGATACGTCATTGAGCATTACGTCAGATCATATACTTCCAACTCATATGCTAGAGTAAGAGAAGATAAACTTTAACAATAAAGAGGGGAGAGGGAGAGATCTACAGCAATACCCATTGATACTCCGGTCAAAAAGGCTCTTCCAGAAGAAACTAGTATGTTGTGGCCATCACGAAGCTGTCTTTTATATCTGTCTTATGAATTCTGATCCCTGCTCACACTTGACAAAGAAGCAATATTCCAAACAAAAACAAAACTACACACGCAAAAACTTGACGACCATCCGAATTTCCAAAAGATAGCAAAAGCAAAGCAAAGAGCGAAAACTTCAAGTTTTTTTTTGAAAGCCTTGTTTAAATTAATTAAATATTTTATTTGTTAACAAACACAAGATAGGAACGGTAAAAATTTTAAATCTCATTGGAATTCCCGGTCATTCTCCAAGAATTAAAATCACGCAAAATACTGTTACGATTTATCTTTCCCATTGTTGCATTATTAAAACTATTTTTATTCGTCAAAAAAAAAAAAAAAAAAAAAAAAAAAAAAAAAAAAAAAAAAAAAAAAAAACCCTCTTTGGAGCGATTAGCGCCAAAACTGAACCAACGCTAGTTTAAATATTGGTTCATAGTTCAAATTTCATCAAGAACGTAGCATTACTTCTTGACAGAGGCGAAGCGTGACCAAACGTTGGGGAAGGGGGCACGAGAGTTTTTGCCCTTTTGCCAAGAAAGGTGTTGCCCCCCCCCCCATTTTTTTAGAAATCGGGTCAACAATTTCGTGATTAAAAAAGCAGAAAGGAAACTTTCGTGATCTTAAGAAAATGGAATAGAAATAATAAGTGAACAAATAGAATAAAAGTTAGAAAAAGAGGTTTTTTTTTGGCGAAATTTTGAAAGCAAATGCAATCTTTGAATATTTTTAATAAGTTAGCATAAAAATTTGGAAAATTTACGAGATGCTGTTGTTGTCCATTGATGATCTGGTGGATTTTGAAAATCTAACCGACTTATCTGCGCCACTCTGTATACACCTAATTTTAAAGCAATTATAATGCTAATTTTGCTTTTTTCCATCGATTGGCAAATTTTATTTGCATGTTTTAAACATCATTGAGGCTTGATGTGAAAATTTCGCTGCCTATTATGAGTTTTTCTCAATTCGCTAACTTACCCCATATGGATCACCAACTTACCCCGTGACGGGGCAAGTGTGCGAACTCTGCAAAGGTTCCACAAAAATTACATAAAACATGCACAAAGTATTGAACTGTCAAAACAAAAATACGGCTTTATTGCTGATACTATACAGATTATTATTCAAGCAGATAAAAAATTCTACTTGATTTACCACTTTAAAAAAATAAAATTAATAAAGTTCGCGAACTAGCCCCGGTCTCCGATACATTCTAAATGTTTCAGCTACAGAAAAGAAGTTCTGACAAAGTTTTCACTTTAAATATTTTTTTTTCTCACACAATACGAAAATACAGATAATTGAATACCAAGTACATTGTAAAAGTTAAAACTACAGAAAAATTCTGACATCGATTCCTGTTTTACGGCTAAAGGTCAACTTAGAACAAGAGTTCCACTACAGCATAGAATCGTTAGTGGGTTTTCAAAAGCACTTATTGAGAAAACTCCTAAAACAAATTTCCAGTGGTTCCATGGTTTTAAACCAGTGTTGACTCTTAACGTTTTTTTTTTTTTTTAATTAGGGTTCTTAAAGCATGAAGGTCTTTAGAACAAACATCACAGAAAGTTTTTTTTTACAAGAAACCATTTCCAAGAATTGACAGTTACGACAATTTTTTGGTACACACTAGTCCGTTATGGTAACACTGTGGATTTTCCAGTGCAGTTTTTTGCCAAAAAGAGCCTCAAGTGCAATTTTAGGTTTGATCCGTCAGAAATTTTTTTAGAACATACTTCACGGGAATATGGTTTTTCTCCGCTATGGGTTCTTCAGTGCACTGTCAGGTTTGCTAGGAGAGAAAATTATTCAGAACATACGTCACAGGAAAATGGCTTTTCCCCGCCACGGGTTCTCAAGTATACTTTGAGGTTTGCTAGTTGAGAAAATATTTTAGAACAAACTTCACAGGAATATTGCTTTTCGCCAGAGTGAGTTCTCATGTGCACTTTCAGGTTTGATAGCTGAGAAAATTCTTTAGAACAAACTTCACATGAAAATGGCTTCTCGCCAGAGTGGGTTCTCAGATGTTCTTTCAGATTTGTAGGACGAGAAAATGCCTTGGAACACACTTCACAGGAAAATGGCTTTTCACCAGTGTGGGTTTTCAAGTGCTCTTTCAGGTTAGATCCGTCAGAAAATTCAGTAGAACATATTTCACAAGAAAACGGTTTTTCCCCACTATGGGTTCTCAAGTGTTTTTTCAAGTTTGCTAGTTGAGAAAATTCTTTAGAACATACTGCACAGGGATGTGGTTTTTCCCCGCTATGGGTTCTTAAGTGCACTTTCAGGTTTGATAGGTAAGAAAATTCTTTAGAACAAACTTCACAGGAAAAAGGCTTTTCCCCATTATGGGCTCTTAAGTGCACTCTCAGGTTTGCTATGTGAGAAAATTCTTTAGAACAAACTTCACAGGAAAATGGCTTTTCCCCACTATGGGTTCTTAAGTGCACTTTCAGGTTTGATTGGTGAGAAAATTCTTTAGAACAAACTTCACAGGAATATTGCTTTTCGCCAGAGTGAGTTCTCATGTGCACTTTCAGGTTTGATAGCTGAGAAAATTCTTTAGAACAAACTTCACATGAAAATGGCTTCTCGCCAGAGTGGGTTCTCAGATGTTCTTTCAGATTTGTAGGACGAGAAAATGCCTTGGAACACACTTCACATGAAAATGGCTTTTCACCAGTGTGGGTTTTCAAGTGCTCTTTCAGGTTAGATCCGTCAGAAAATTCTGTAGAACATATTTCACAAGAAAACGGTTTTTCCCCACTATGGGTTCTCAAGTGTTTTTTCAAGTTTGCTAGTTGAGAAAATTCTTTAGAACATACTGCACAGGGATGTGGTTTTTCCCCGCTATGGGTTCTTAAGTGCACTTTCAGGTTTGATAGGTAAGAAAATTCTTTAGAACAAACTTCACAGGAAAAAGGCTTTTCTCCATTATGGGCTCTTAAGTGCACTCTCAGGTTTGCTATGTGAGAAAATTCTTTAGAACAAACTTCACAGGAAAATGGCTTTTCCTCACTATGGGCTCTTAAGTGCACTTTCAGGTTTGATTGGTGAGAAAATTCTTTAGAACAAACTTCACAGGAATATTGCTTTTCGCCAGAGTGAGTTCTCATGTGCACTTTCAGGTTTGATAGCTGAGAAAATTCTTTAGAACAAACTTCACAGGAATATTGCTTTTCGCCAGAGTGAGTTCTCATGTGGACTTTCAGGTTTGCTAGCTGAGAAATTTTTTTAGAACAAACTTCACAGGAAAATGGCTTTTCTCCACTATGGGCTCTTAGGTGCACTTTCAGGTTTGATGGGTGAGAAAATTTTTTAGAACATACTTCACAGGAAAAAGGCTTTTCACCAGTGTGAGTTTTCAAGTGTTTTTTCAGGTTTGCGAGTTCAGGAAATTCTTTAGAACAAAATTCACAGGAAAATGGCCTTTGGCTAGAAAGAGTTGTCAAGTGTTCTTCCATTCTTGATAATTGAGAAAATTCTTCAGTACACACTTTACAGGAAAAAGGGTTCCCAAGTGCGCATTCAGGTTGGACAGTTGAGAAAACTCCTTGAAACTGCGCTTTCAGGGTTGCTAGTTGAGAAAACTCCTTGGAACACCTATCACAGGTTAACGGTTTTTCGCCAGAAGGGATTTATCAAGTGTTTTTGGTCTTGCTCAATAAAGTCATTCCGTGGAACATATTTCAGGAGATAATGGCTTTTCGCTGGTATCGGTTCTTCAGGAGATACCATGAAAAAACTTCACGGGAATATGGCTTTTTTCTAGTATTGGTTCTCAAGTGTACTTGTTGAGAAAATTGCGTACAACCTCCAGGCATATGGATTTCTGCCAGTATGGGTTATAATATGCTCCTTAAGCTTGAAAAACTACAAAACCCCTTTAAGCAACCTCAGCAAGACTCGTCAGTATGAACTGCCAGATGTCTCTTTTTAGCGGAAGCAAATACCATTGAACAGTATTCACACCAAAGTTAGTTTAGATCCATGCTGGTGTCAAAATGGTTCTCATTACGGAACAGTATATTTTTTTCTTCATAAAATTGACGAGGCATTCAAGAACCTAAATGCAGGACCAACAGGCAAATGTCCGAGAGGAAGACCAATAATTAGACGGGCGTGGATTGTTTGAAAGGACTATTAATTCCACAAATGGAAGTAGTCAGGCAAAAAAACACTGTAAGAAGCTTATGGAAAAGGCCAGGACACACAATGGGCTGTAGAGTGAGTGATGCTGATGATGAAAACTGACAAGGTGGTGGGCGTAAGCAAAGATACATTCTCAAAAGTTCTTTTAGTCAACCAGCGATTGAAAATACCTTAGGGAAAAAATAGAGTTTCAAACAAAAACTTACATATTTGTTGTCCCAGTAAACTTCAAAACGGGCTTTGAAGAATGTAAAACAAAAACATTCTTAATAGTAGCACTTATTCTTTGGCATTATCACTAAAGTCCAGTTTTCTTCAACCAAGGATTCGAAATACTTTTTTATTTCAGTTTACCAATCTGCCGTTTGCTCTGACAGTCCAACTTTGATGAAGCTTTCCTTCATATTTGACACAAACTTGATTTTACGAACTAGAGTTTTATAGTTGTATTATCGTTTTCCCATAATATCTCTGGCATACACAAATCTCAGTCTCTATACGCAATTGTGCTCTTAGATTTGAAGATTTGAAGAGGGAATAGGATGGGTCTGTAAAGTCACAAGTATTTTGTTTGATGTTAGACACAAAAAGCTCTTTCAACAAATTTACCAAAATATAGTAAATGGTACTGAAATTCTATACTGCCTCGTCCAAGAAAAATACTTCTGTTCAGAAATGGAGCGAACGAGAGACTTCAACAAGATGAATACTCTACAGTATTATCCGTCAGGAGCAAAGAAGCAATTTCATCAGAATTTTTTTTTTTTTTTTGCCGAAGAAAAAAAAAGAATGAAATAGATATAATTTATTCTGAAGTGCAAAACACTTATTTCTCTGTAGTAAATGGATTTCCGATTGAAAAAATCAGTAAACCTTTGAAAACGTTATAGCACAGCACTTTCTTGCGTTTCACTGATTTATCAAAAGAACATCCTGAACCGATTTCTGTGCTCGTCACACTTGGATCTTCCAGTGCGATCTCCTTTTTACTTCACTGGTGCAGTCAATGCGTTGACATCTGTTCATTTCAGTTTCAGTTTTTCTGAAGTGCAAGACACTTATTTCTCTCTAGTAAATAGTTTTCTGGTTGAAAAAAATCAGTAAACCTTTGAAAAATTCATAGCACAGCACTTTCTTGCGTTTCACTGATTTTCCGGAAGAACGTCCTGAACCGATTTCTGTATTGGTGACACTTTGACCTTCCAGGGCGATCTCCTTCTCACTTAGCAGTCAATGAGTTGACATCTGTTCATTTCAGTTTCAGTTTTTTCTGATGTGCAAAACACTTATTTCTCGCTAGTAAATGGATTTCCGGTTGAAAAAATTAGTAAACCTTTGAAAAAGTTATAGCACAGCACTTTTTTGCGTTTCACTGATTTACCGGAAGGACATCCTGAACCGATTTTTGTGCACGTCACACTTTGATCTTCCAGTGCGATCTCCTTTTCAGTTCACAAGATCAGTCAATGAATTGACATCTGTTCGTTTCAGTTTCAGAATGAAATTCCTGAACTGAAACTGCATTAAACTGTCTTGTCTATTGCTCGTATGCCAGAGTTCACAGTCTGAAATTAAACAAGATAAAAAGGATATGAGTAACAGTAAAGAAGCAAAAGTAATAAAAAAGAATTTAAAAAGCAATTTTTGACAATTATTATGTATATGATACGGTAAATGTGATAAATTGGTGATTGTACAGTGGTGGTCAAAATCATATGGACCAAAGGAAAAACCACCAAATCTTCGCTGCATTTGGTCGGAAAGTTATGCAAATTGTATAACTAGTAACTAGTAAATGAAACTTTTTGTATAACTTTTACTGGAAACGAAAGGAATTTCTTATCCGTAGAAGAAACTTTGAATGAACTAGAAATGCTTAGTAAGCGATTTGGGAAGTCACATTGTATTTTACAGTCATCCCGCTTGGTACAAAATTTAAATGAATTTGAGAAAAGGAAAGTGGTTGCTTGAAAAATTTCACGAAGTACAGTACGTGAAATCACAACAAATTTGAATGGATCGGGAGCGGTCATTTAGAGCTTTCTCAAACATTCCGGCAAAAAGGTCGACAAAGACGAGAAGGTAGAAAATCTTCTGTTTCGGTGTGTATGAAACTAATGATGATAAGACGAACTTGATCCAAAAAACAAATATAAAGAGATATTAGATGTCAATTCTACAGTGCCTAGAAAGAGTAGTGCGCCGATCGATGGAAAAAAAGAAAGGTCTGATCAGAGGAAAATCCAGATGGCGCTGCGCTCGAGGAGTACGTTATCTATTCAAACAAATCTAAGAAAGTTCTTCTGCCTTTATATAGGAGTTTAGTAAGACCTCATTTGGAGTATGCTGTTCAGTTTTGGTCGCCTTATCTGAAGAAAGATATTTTTGTATTGGAAAGGGTTCAAAGAAGGGTAACTAAATTAGTAAGGAGACTCTCAGATTTGGATTATGATACCAGACTTAATAGGCTTAACATGTACAGCCTGGAGCAAAGGAGAGTCAGAGGAGACATGATTCAGTTATTTAAATTTATCAAAATGAAAGATGTTAATGGATAAAATTTTTGCGGGAAAAGCAGAACAAGGGGTCATTGTTTTAAGCTATTTAAATCTCAGGCTAACTTGGAAATCAGGAAAAACTACTACTTTAGCAGGGTCGTGGGCACTTGGAATAGCTTACCGGAAGAGGCGGTAATGAGCAAGGGAGTGGATAGCTTTAAGAGGGCCATTGATCTTCATTGGGGACTAATTAATTGACTAGGACCAGCCTAGCTGGGCCCAGAGCCTGTTGCTGGTCGTCACATTTGTATTTGTATTTGTTATGCTCCTCAATCAGACTCGTTTTAAATCAGCGATTGCATGCTGATTTCGCAGTTTAAAAGCCCCGTTTTTCGGATTGAACTTATTTCAGCGCTAAAGACAAATTCTGTAATAAGTGCTATTGGGCAATTTCATGGTGTCGGACGAAAAAAATGAAGAAAAATAACTCAGTTTTAATTCCATTTACCAAATATAAACTGTTCCAAAATGATCAAATTTATTTACAAGATACTTAGTACATCCCACTAAATAAAAAATCATGTTAGTTTTTCAAAATAGATCCCTAAAGTATAAATTAAAAAAATTTAAAGAGTTGTTGTCGGACGTAAACACACAAATAGTAAAATTGATGGTTCACTTAAAAATTATTAAAAGTCTGTGAATTGGCTTACATTTTAATTTTAAAAGCAGCATTATTCTAAAGTATACTTATGATTGAAGCATATTTCACAGTTCTCAAAAGATATTATAAGGAATAAAATTATTTAAAAAATATTTTTAGCTTAGTGTCGGACGTAAATTTTCGGTGTCGGACGTAAATAGGTCATATTGGACGTACACTATTGCTCTTAAATGTAAATACATAACAATAATTACACTTATAATTATGTAAATTATAGGTTACATATACTGAAAACACAACTTACCAAGTAAATTTAAAAGTAGGGTTGATTGGGGGAAGTGGGACACAGGGGTAAGTGGGTCACCCCCAAAAACTGAAATATCCATAATCTATATGGTTTTTATACTTTTTTACATTGATCATGTCACGGTTCATCAGTGATTAGTTTTGCGTATATTTGGGTTATGTGGAATTTTTTTTCCAGGTCAGAGAATTTAATAAAAAAAAAAAATAAATAAAAAATCAGAAAAATATTTTTTGGCAAGTTTAAGCAGCATTTTTCAAAGAAGTGTTTCCCGGTCAGCATTTATTTTTTTATGATCATTAAACATTCATGTATAGTTTAACTGAAAGTGCATATTGCAATCAGAATTTTTGAGCAAAATATTATTAAAAACTTTTATAGGAGGGGCCCCACTTACACTGTAAAATTTCGCTATAAGAAGTCCCCACACTATGGGGTAAGTGATTCCCCCCGTAACAGTGAGGATTTGAAAATCAAAAGCAACTCTGATGAAATATTTGTATTGGTGAAATACAAGACAACTATGATGACTTAGTAGGAATTGATAGTTCAGCTAGAAAAGCTGGTGATTAGTTATTTGTGAAACTAACCTGATAAAAATCCATTAAGATTTATATGGCTTGAATGTTGATAATGGTTCTTCATTAGCCAACTTTACATAGATGCAGTCATTTAGCGTTTCCAATTTCTTTTTCCGCTCATAGTTATGGCAAATTTGCCAAAATTGATCTTAATCAACTGTATTACATTCATTCAACACACCTTTTCTAAAAAGGGGTCCTACTTACCCCTAGCAACCCTATATGTATATACAGTAAATTCACCAAGTTGTTTTTTTATGCATGTCTCACTTTAACTTTGAAATTAAAGGCAAAAAAAGGAGAAACACAGTTGAAAACATATGTTGTTTCAAGGAATGTAACGGTGTCGGACGTAAAATTTTTTTTACGTCCGACACCTAGATTTTAGTAAAAAATATTCACTTGATACAAAAAGAAAATAGGTTACATCAATGAGATTGAAAATCTTACTTTGTACCCAAAAATACATGTATGTAGCTTTAAAATTATTGGCTCAGCTTAATTAACTGCGCATTTTGGTGTCGGATGTAAAACACTTAATGTACCCCAGAAGAATTCTTTTACAAATCAAAATGAATTATATTTTTACATATTTTTGCAACATCATCAGCAACTCATTGTCTCTTTAAATGGTTATTCATCTCAGTTCCTAATATTAGTATGTATTTTTTGGAAAAAACAGAATTTCTTCGAGAGTTACCAAATATGGTTTGAAAATACTCAAGATGTTGATCTTAGTTTAACCTCCTGTAACTTATTTATAAATGAAGTGATCAAATTTTAGACAGGCATTTCAAAATATACAACTCTTTACCTTTAAAATGACACCTCATTTGTTTAGAAATTTTAACTTTGAAAATTTGATCATCTGGTTGACCTTATCATGGAATTTCCCTATTTGTTACATGGGTGTTTATTTATTTTTTGAAGCATATAAAATTACCTAATGCTAATTCATCTTCAATGAAAATAGTAGACTATAAGTATTCAATAACTGCGCGTCTCTTATTTCTCTACTAATAATAAAGCTGAAAGTCTCTCTGTCTGGATCTCTGTGAAGTGCATAGCGCCTAGACCGTTCGGCCGATTTTCAAGAAATTTGATACAAAGTTAGTTTGTAGCATAAAGGTGTGCACATCGAAGCGATTTTTCGAAAATTCGATTTTGTTCTTTTTCTATTTCAATTTTAAGCTCATTTTTCACAGAAAATTAATAAAATGGGAAAGAATTTGTTTGAAAATTATCTTTCTTTATCTTTCTTTTCTTTACTTCTTTATCTTTCTCCTTTACTTTTCTTTTTAAATAACAAACCTGAGAACATTTTCCGGAGCAAAATTATCATAAATTACGAAATCATCACGACGTGGAACCGTAACATGGAAAGAGCGAATGAACATAGCCAATTGGCGAGAAATTCATCATCCATTATTTGTAAATATACAGGCTAATCAAATGATCTTTTAATTTTCTACTACGGACAAAGCCGTGCGGGTACCGCTAGTTTCAAAATAAAACTGTTTCTAAATTCTTGAAGCTAATTAAAATTATCAGGGCTTCTCAGTCCGTGTCGAAGTGTCGGAGTCGCATGAAAACGTACCGACTCCGAACTGTTTTTTTTTTTTTTTTTGAATTTTCAAGGACTTTCCTTATTATAAAAAAAAATAATAGGACCACTTGATCCGATCACATATATAACTACATACTAATTTGCAAATAACTGCAATTGTCAAACAGCTGGCTTGATTATTTGTTGAATTTTCGGTAATACTAATCAACTTCAAACTGCTAGTTTGCTTATTTTTATAACGTTCTTTAGAAACTGTCAGTTAAACTGTCTCAAAATTAAACGGTCATTTTTTTTTTAAATAGCCTAGTTTAGAGGTTAATAACTTTGCGCGACGGGTCAACAACTTTGAGACACATCTGTAGCCATAGTCCGACCCGAGTGGTATAGTTTAAGGTCCATGTTAGAAACCCGTGGCAACTAATCAACTTTTTCAATAACGCGTTTTAAAAGTCGATAATTTGAAACAAAAAGAAGCAAAGTTTTAGGTCAATAGCTCTAAAAGGCCTGAGTCAATAACTTTGAACAAGTGGCGTAATTATACTCTACGTGGTGTAGTTTTAGACTCATGTCGAAAAGCCATGGGATCTAATCAGCCTAACAATTCACCGGTCTCAAAAATAATGATTTCAGTATAAAATAGCGTTTTTTTTGTCACCAGTTTATATGCGTGCTACTCAAAATCTTCTGAGCTCAAACTCATGTAAAACTAGGACAAATAAACAGCCAAATGTACTTAAAGCTCCTAAAATTTCATACTTCCAGTGAGATAAAATTTGCACAAAGCAGACAATTGTTTCGGTGTTACAAGGAACACTTTTTTCAATGCAAAGAAGTGACAGCTTTTGGATGAAGACTTTGATGAATTTTGTTCAGAATAACTTTCCCTGAAGAAACACCGAGACATAAATTAGACTTACATTATTTAAATCAAAGTACTTTGAGGTGTCACAAAGAGTTGGTAATCATTTTACTAAACAAGTATGGCTTGTTACTTGGTGATGGTGAAATGAATTTTAATTGATGTGGAGAAGTTTTCATGCCAACGAAATGATCATTTTAAGAAAAAAATTTAGTTTCAAAAAGCATTTTGTATCCAGGGGTGCCCACCTAGAGGGGTCATGGCGCAGGGTGTGCCATTGAAATTTTTAGGGAGGGTTGTTTTGACGGGTATTTTTCTCATTTTAGTTGGGGGGGGGGGGGCTCTTCACGGCTTTGAGGGGGTACGCCCTTGCTCGAAAGTGGGGCGGCACTCTTGTTGTATGAATAGCTTTTTGTAGTGAAAAATAAATGAAAATTTTTGGCAAAAGCAAAACAATCATTCCTATGACTTGATAAACTTTTTACGAAAAATAATAATATTACTGCGTACCTAATAAGTAAAATTTTTGTAAAAATTCTCATGCTTAGAAAATATTCATTTTTTCTGTAAGTTTAGTCAAATAATTAATTTTCAAGAAATATGATCTTTGTGCTCATTTAAAGTGAAACAAATGCAAATTTCCCCCCTGAGCTCATTTTTTAAAACAAAACAAACAACATGAATTTACCTATCTAGTTAAACGAAATACAAAGGATGAAATTTCCAATCTACAGCTTTGTTTCCCCTAAATAACAGTCTGTAGCAAAATAAAAGTTAGTGTGTATGTGTGTCCAGTGCAGATACAATAAGAATGTGATCTACATTGATGTAACACATATAGCACAAATAAATTATTATAACATTAAATTAATAGCTACTGACAAACTTTGAAACTTTAAAGGAATTATCAATTTAAGTTTAACTTGTCCTTCTCTCTTTCTTCTTATTAAAGAAAATAATAATCTAGATCTGAAACTCATAAGATAGCTATCATATTATTATTACTTTTCCAACGGTCTAATGGTTATTTGCAAATTACTATTTTTACTAAGCACTTTTATTTTGCTTGGCCTGATTGTCACGGAGTAATCTGAGGCCTGGTTTTGCTTATATCTCAGCAACTAGATCACTTCGAGACTTCCGGGTTTCACGAAATGATTTGCTTAATTTTAAGGTACAACTTCAAGCTGAAAAATTCTGAAATAATATTATTACTTCAGTTAGGATGGATAATAGCAAATTTCATGTAATTTCTCCATTATATGTTTAAATATAAACCCATTGTTACAAATTTTGTTGCCTTGCAACCGTTATGTTAAAAGCAATCATAATGACAATTTTGAATCAAGGCTAATCTGAAGCAAGGAAAAAATTAGCAGGCATAAATCCTAGAGAGGAACAGGGATTAAATTTTAGTGCCAACTGCTTAAAGTTTTAGACACGTATATAGTTTTTATTTTCCTTTAAGTACCGAGCATTTATATGAAACGAGCTGATGTGTGCATCACATGACTTCCTTTTACTCCAGTTTAAGGTCATTGGAACAAATCTGATATACCCCCCTCTTGGCGACTTTCTCCTGTTGGCGCCCAAAAAGCGTCGCCAAGAAAACTATGTATGACGTCATATGTCATACATCGTTCTTAGCGATGCTTTTTTAGCGCCAACAGGAAAAATTCAAATTATGTCATTAATTATTTAATGAAATTAATGCATTAATTTTTTTCCGTTGTTTCTCCGGGATACGAGCCCTCGGTCTCATAGTACTTTCGTAATGAGACCTCGGCTCGCCGGCCCTGCCTCGGTCTCATTACGAAAGTACTATGAGACCTCGGGCTCGCCAGGACCTCGCTGCCGCTCGATCCGTTATCCCTCCGACTTTTAATATACATCACAGTCGGATATAAGTCACAGATCTCCTTCGTTCAGTATACAATAAAGTCACAGATTTTATGTGAAATTAACACCATTTTTGTGCTACAAAAATGCCAACCAGACCAAAATACAAACTACCAGAAACACACTAAAAACACAATAATTCAAAATGTGTTCACTTACCTTTTTTACTTTTCTTTTACTTCCTCACGTAAGGCAGTGCACATATGTTCCGCTCTTAGGGAAATTATCCCATTTTTTATTATCATTACTTTACAAAAATATTTAAATTATGTTTGTTTTGACAAAAAAAATTCCAAAAAAAAAAACAACCTTATTTTACTTGTATTTTGTACTCCACCCAATTAATTTCGCGAATTATTTCCAAAAACTTTACAAACATATCCTCATTTTTGTATTCACAATTTTTTTGTATAAATAATAAGCTAAATAAAATTTAAAATCCCCTAATCTATTATATGTTGGTAGAGTACTTTTAACGTGTCTCCATGTGGATTCAATTGTGTTAGTGTGACATTTAGTTTCTGGATCTACAAAATTAAGTTTATGGTTGACTGTTAAATGCTCATACCCCTCCTCCCCCAATGTATCATATGCCCTCCAACAATCGGAGTGCACCGTCGTGCCTGGTAGTATCCACTGCTTAATTGCCAAAAATAGAGTTTCCCTACCCCTATCCCCAACAGCAACCAAAAAAGTTTTCCCCGAACCCCGTTCAACCCCCCCAAAAACCCATTGTCCCTCAACTGCATGTCCCCGATTATATTTTCTTTTCCCAAATTTAGATTCATCAACTTCAATAACTTTCCCAACCCCCCCCCCTATTTGTTCGGATTTTAATTCAATGTAATTTAATATTTCTTCATTAATATAATTTCGCCAATCGGCTAAAGTTTGTGATGAAAAAAAATATTGACTTTCAATATCAGCAGTTTTGGTCCCAATTAAAATCTCATATGTTATCAAAAAAATCTCCTCTATTTTCAACTTGCTAGAACTAAACCATGACCCACTCCTGATCGTTGCTTCTTTTCCACAAACAACACCCCCAATAACCTTTCTACAAAAAAAATTAACCCATCTGAACATTTTTTAGTTTTTTTAATTTTCATAACAGAATTACATCTAGAACATAACATTTCATTCTTAAGTAAACCAATTTCCTTTAAAAATTCTAAAAAAACCTCTTTATTTTCAATTAGTTTAAATATAAAAAATCTATTTAGGACTCCGGTACGTCCAAACGTTGGACGACCTGACGAAAAAGAAAAAGAAGATTCATTCAAAAATTTCAATTGATACATTTGGACAACATCACAAACCGAACTCATAATTAAAATAGAAAATTCAACTAAATTAACCTTAAAAAACAACAAGAAAAAGAATACTCTAAAATAAAGTTTGAATTGAAACTTTATTTTAGAGTATTCAACTTAAAATCTCCCTAAGAGCGGAACATATGAGCACCTACCTCCTACCACACAGACACGTGCAAAAAGACAGACTTCGAGAAACTACTTTCCAGCGTTCAAGTTGCAAAACCAGGGTTGCCAAGTTATCGCCTTATTGGCGATTTTCGTATCGAGCGAAAAATTAAAATCTCGCCAAGAGGGGGGCATATCAGAGGAGAGCCAGGTCATTTTCTCATTATTGGCAGTTTTAATGTGATTCAATAGTTTACTCTCTAAATACTTAACCTTTTACTTAAGATTTAGATAAGGTTTTGAACATTATAAATATCACAAGTCTCAAACAATCAATCAAATATTTAAAAAGCAAACATTTTCTTCCAAATACAGACGAAGATTTCTAGATTTTACAATTATTTAGATTAGACGGCACACAGTAACTTTTTATTTGCCTTTAAAAGAAAGTCCTGCTGAGGTCAACCTACCACATTACAGAAATAATAATCATACATTTTGAGACACATTTTTATGCTTTCAACGTAAATGCAAAAAGTGTTGACTCTTTTAACTCATTTTATGCCAGTTTTTAAAAATACCTCACTCGTTTATTTCGCCAACTATAACGACACAACGGAATAAAACTTTACAAACAAAATCTAATTTTAAATACATTTAAGTTGAACTGTCAACAATATCGCGTGGAAAAAATCCGCATTTTTAATGACGTTATTTAGACGAATGAATATTAAAACTTACTTGATGGAAGTGCGAAAACTTACAGCAAACAGCTTTCTACGTTCTTAGATAGTTAGACCGGAACAGCACGCACGAGAGACTCAATTATCGCAACTAATTCTTTCCCTTTTTGCATTCAAAACGTTAAACGGTTGAAATTTAAACTTCAACGGAACTCATTTAACGAAGTATTTATCAATTTATATAAGCAAAATCTTCTTCCACAATCGCTCGCTACAACGTAAACAACATCGTTTTCCTGACGGTTGTGAGTAAACAGCACAGATGTTTGGAAAGTAGGACGCCAAGTGAGAGAACGTGTATGGAGTAAAAAAAGCTTCCTCAGGCGCACTGACTACTTTAGCAAGCTGGAGTGAGATCAACTGCAACAGTATTTCATGAAACAGCGTTTTCGTTTTAATTTCACGATTTACTGTTTCTTTTGTTGTGAAATATTTCCGTTTTCGTAGGGTCGGTCTAGCAGAATTGGGCGCCGAAGATTGGGCTCCGGGAACATTGGGCGCCGAGCACTTTGGGCGCCGAGCACTTTCTGCGCCGGGAACTTTGGACGCCGGGAACTTTGGACGCCGAGCACTTTGGGCGCCGGGAACTTTGGGCGCCGAGCACTTTGGGCGCCGGGAACTTTGGGCGCCGAGCATTTTGAGCTCCGGGAACTTTGGGCGCCGAGCACTTTGGGCACCGCGCAATTTGGGCGCCGAGCATTGTGAGCGCCAGGAACTTAGGGCGCCGAGCATATTGTGCCCAAAATGCTCGGCGCCCAATGTTCCCGGCGGCGAATTTTGAAAGGCTCACAATGCTTGCGTTCAGCGAGCTCAAACGGTAGCTACCGATTAACCAATCACGTGACATCTAATGATCACGTGCTTCAATCAACTAATCAACATATTAATACGGTAACCGGTTCATGATAGAACGCAGCGGTTAGCCACCGGTTACTCAGTAATCGACCGGTTAGGATCGCCGAACAAAACCAATTACAGTACATTGGCGAAATGAGAAATAAAATCGAGCGCGTTCTATTAAACAGCATGGTAACCTGGATACATTAAAGCAACCCCGAGTAAAATGTAAGCAGAGCCGCCCCTTTAAATTGTGAGGTAGAAATTGCGATGCGAAATATTGCTGTTTAAGTTTTAGTTCGTTTTAATTTCACGATTTACTGTTTCTTTTGTTGTGAAATATTTCCGTTTTCGTAGGGTTTCTTCTGAATCTTGATTTACGTCTGTATTGTTGTTATGTTTGGAAAGTTCTACTCGCTGTAAACATTCGCAGTAAACTCACATTGAAAGAGACGCAGAACAGATTTTAACATGATAGATAATACGTGCTGTTTCAAAATGAGTTTCTTTGACTGTTGATTTTTTTTCTATTCTTGAAAATAGTAACTGAAATACGATCTGAGTGTGCTTCTCTTATGTTGTTGATGTTTTAATTTATTAGTTTTCTCTGAACAATGTTGAAGATTTTGGTTAGTTCATCAAGTTTTTTAACGATAAAAATGTCGTGAGAAAATCTGTAAAATATACTACCATTTATTGATCTAAGAAATACATTTTATCTCAGGAAAGAATATAATACTTTTCATTTAATTTGTAATTTCACCTTCATCTGTCTCAGTTTTCAGTTTTATGAAAAAAAAAAAAATAAATAAATAAATAAAAAGGGGAAGGGATGGGTGGGAAGATATTTAGTCATCGCTCCTGCGCTCTATGGGGCTCGTGAGAATTTGAGCGACCAGTGTCAAGCAGGTACCACAGTACTTGGAAATTTCTCACAGCCACACCACCATGCTCAGTTTTTAGGATGAAGCTAAACTAATCATTCTCCGCCCATTACGCACATGTCACGATAATAAAAAGAGCAGCTCTAAAGCATTTGACCTTATTTGTCATTTAAATTTTTAACAAGGGTCATTCCATAGAAATGTCAACCTCAACCTCAGAATTTTTTTTCTCACAAAGCCTTAATTGTGACCTATCATTTTATTCAGCATACTTTCTAGTACATAAATCTAGTAACAGTTTGCATAAATTTGATTCGCTGTTTTTCTTCTGGCTCTAAACGTGCGAGGTTGTAGAAAAGGCTTAGCATACGCAAAAAACATGCGTCTAAGTTTTCTTGTGTAATATAAAATTTTTTGAAAATCTTTAAAAGAACTATGTTTATTCTAAATGATTAGATGTTGGCCCAATAAAATTAACCGTTCTTTTTGCATACATTATAAGATAAGTACTTTAATTAGTTTGGTATTTCACTGAAAATATTTACGTTACGTTAGTCACGAAAATGTACTATTTTCTGCTTAAAAACAAAACCAGATGATTGAACCAAACAGCACTTTTTATTTTCTTACATCTGTGTCATATCTACTTAAAAAGTGAAAAATATTTATTTTAGTATCAGTAGATATAAAATTATTAGTGTGACTAACGTAACATTTGAGCTGTGACTAACGTAACAGTTTGCATGTGACTAACGTAACATTTTAAAAATGACTGCTAATATTAAAACTTATTTAATAAAATGAAAATTTTCATGAACAATTTTGAATATGTAGGCATTCTATATTGATTGAAAATATATAGGGTGAAAAATACTAGTAATATTGTATTGTAGACCTTCTGTTTACTTAGAAAAATACTTTTTTAAAGATCTTTATAAAAATACTTCCAATTTAAAGAATTATTAAAAAAGAAAAAAAAGTGAGTAAAGCAAAATGAGTACTCTGCTTAATGTGCATTCAGCACAAGAATCCAAGCTTAAGAATTAAGATAATAGAAATACAATCTTAACAAAGGAGAACGTCTCTATTTTTTAGAAAATACATCTCCACCTATTATTAAAATGAAGTAATGGCTGCTCGTTGGAAAACATTTGAAGATGTTACATGATACAGTGACAATAAGCGCTGCTGCCATATATTTCAGAAAATGCAAGAATGATCATTTAGAAATTCAAACATTTGCGGTGATATCTGAAATTAAAATGCATTCTGCAGAAACTTTCGAATATTTTTTTTTCAATATTACATTTTAATTCAAAAGGATGCACAACATTATTCGTTCGATGAATCAGTAAACCTTCAAATATAATAAGCCATTGAAAAGTACTACGAAGTTTCTTATGACGATAACTAGTATATCGGCAGAATACTAGAATTCGGTGAAACTATCAACTTGTATAAAGTTAATTTTTTAAAAGAGAGATATTTAGGATTTAATAAGCCCAAGAATGATGTAATTCAGTTTGTAAAAACAGTTTTTTTATTTGCTCATTTTTTTCGCACATTCGAATTGGGTTAATTGAACTGAATCCTTCCATTCAATTTCTTAAACTAATATAGAAAGAAAGTAAAGAAAGAACGATAATGCAACACAAAGAAGGTTCCTAAAAAGTGTAAAAGTAATATAAGAGCAAGAAATTAATTATAAAAAGTGTTTTATATGCATTCGTTGCTTGTTATTCGATGGTTACGTTAGTCACGTTACGTTAGTCACACACAGTTTTTAGTAAAAGTACCATTAAGAGCCAAAAAAGATTCATCTGTAACAAATCTGTAGTACATTTCTAAAAATAGATTGTTTACCTCTTACAAATATATCGGCCAGTTTTAAATGCCTGCGTAAGTTTCAGAAAAATTTGTCTCGTAACATAAGCATTGTTTCTCAGGGTTGCAAAAATGTTACGTTAGTCACGATGCCTTTTTTTGTGAAAAAACACCTGCTAGTGATTATTTTGCTTCAAATTCTTGGTAAAAATGAAAAATAGTCACCTTGTACATTTTAAATCTGCATATTAAACCAAAATACATTTATTTTTACTCCCGGTGTAAGTAAAAAGAGTTTGAAAATCAGCTGCGAATGTTACGTTAGTCACTATGGAATGACCCACAACGAGCGTACATTTTAAGCACAGGGATGTTTTTAATATCGTCAGCCTCTGTGAGTCCGGACCCCTATGCATTTGCCTCCTCTGCCCCCCTTTGTCGTCGGCCCTGCCAATGAATGATGAAGTAAAAATATTTACGAAAAATGTCACGTTATTTAACAAGAAAAATAGTGTTTAATAACAAATAATTTTATTAAAATGAAATGTAAACTAAGTAAGCAAACATTTAAGCAGTAAGTGACGCCCCTAAACCATTGCAAAAGAATTTACCATAGCTATTCAAAAAATAAAAATTAAACTTACTTTTCTAAAAGGAACGTAAAAAAATGTATTTATAAAAATTATGAACAAATCGCAGTAACAGTGATTGCTTCTGAATTGATTACTTTATTGACAAATAATTAAATGGATTAATAATAACCTACCATAAGTAACAAGCTCATATTATATGCATAATGCTTTTTTTTTGAAAGAAGGTTACTTTCGGTATTTTTTTTTCCTTGCAGTGGTTTGCTTTCTGATTGGAATTGAATGGGGAAATTTATTTTTGTTTTTTTGCAAAATAAACTTCAAATTATCCAGCATGCCGGAAAATTTGAATTTCCTGGCATGCTGGTCAACATTGCTTTTTTCCTGTATGCCGGATAATGCGGGGTAATACGGCAATTATACAACCTTTGCACACTCCCCCCCCCCATTTCCTAGAAAAAATTGAAATGACACGTTTGGCTATCCCCAACTACTCGCAATCAGTAGTCATTGGCCCCGGGAACTGTAAGCTGTTCCATTTCGATTGTTTCATGCTCCGAGCTTGTGTCGCTCCTTAACTGTACTAAATCATCATAGTCTAACAGGTGTGAGCTCATTTGTATGCTAATGATAACAATATATTCAGAGCTCTAAAAAAATGTTTTTAGGCCTTTGTTAATCTTGCCTGAATGAACTTATAATTGATAACAATTTGCAGAGTGCACCAAAATCTTAATTATATTAAAATGTTCCCTACTAGGGGCTAATGGACCTATTGGCCCATGGGCCTGTGCAGCTTTATTTAAAAAAATTATACGTTCAAAGTGTATAGAGCAGCCCTACTCAAAGGAGTTTACAGCAAATATTATATAATTGACTTTAAATTCATAGCACCTGTGATAGTTAAGTTAGAGGGGGGAGGGCCCTCGGCTACTGCATTCTTGCACCCTTTGAACTTGTTCGCTTCCGTTTTTTTCCCTTACATTCATGGCGTGTGAAGCAATCCGGAAAACTTCCAGAAGGGGTTGCTATTCATATTGTATTGTAATTAACTCTGAATTTGGAGCACTTCAAAAGTGATTGGTAGTTGGGGAAAAGGGGGGGGAGGCTCTTGAGCCAAAGTAAGCACCCAACAACTTGTGAGCCACCCATGTTTTCCTTTTTAGGTTCAAAGCAATCCATATAAGTTTGCAGAAGGAGCTTGCAGTTAATTATTCTTGCATCATAATTTTGAATTCATGGCAGTGTGGAAGTGGAAGGAAAATTGGGGGAACGGCCAGATCTGAAGCCTAAGTGAGCGCAAGATATGGCACGCTTCTCCATGGCATTCAATCGTATTCTCAACTTCATACTTTGTGTAGAATAGGGAGCTGAATAACATTCAGAGCAAAGGGTTGTGTGCGCCTACCAATCCTTACGCCCTTATAAATGAAGAACCTTTCAACAGAAGACATTTTGTTAAAACCTTATTCTTTTCAAAGTCAAAGAGTCGGAGTCATTTTCCCTCCAATTTCTCAGCCCTGGTTACCACCTGCTTTCTCGACACTAGCTGGCTTATTAGTAATGGCAGATTAAATCAATTAAATTATCTGTCTTATTGGTAAACTTGCTGCTTGTAAGTGTATTTCATTTAATGATAGTTGCTTCGAAATAAAAACTTTTTGCAATTGCTAATTAACAGTGAAATAAGAATCAAACAGATCAAAGTGGCATCAAGAAAAATTGAGAAAACTACAAGTCTGGCACGCATACCTCTCAAGATTTAAGACAGGAACTAAACATTTTGTTTGATTTCTGCTTCCAATTTGAAAGTTAATGATGATTATGAGCAAGATTTGAAGAAAAACATTTTTTTTACTCATTTGTCAATTATGCACTGTATGACATCCAGAGACAGCAATTTCATCCTTGTTATGGACTAATCGGTCTGGAATAGTCAATCACCAAGCTGAAAGCAGACGTCATCTCATTGAAGCTAAGAGTGCCAACAAACTCATAACTAAATTTAATTGAGCGAATCACAAGGGTTCACAGCAGTGGTTTGCTTCAACTCGACAATCGAAGGCAATGCATAGATATAAAGCAGAAAGTTACCGCCCTTAAGACTGGGCTAGGGCAGAACTACATGCAATATACTGACATCCCAGTCATGATATCCAGAGACTGCAGTTTCATCCTTGTTATGGGCTCATCAGTCTGAAATGGTCAAGAACCATGCTCGAGGCAGATACGAGAAGCACTCAGCTTCTAATGAGATGATTTCTATATGTTGCATGTCGTTCTACCTTAGCCCTGGCTAAATGGTGGTAAACTGCTTTATACCCATGCTCTGCTTTCAATTGAAGGGTTGAACTGCACCATTGCTGGGGGACTCTCGCTGGTGCGTTAAATTTAATTTAGCTACCAGTTTGTTGGCACTCTAAGCGCCAATGAGCTGACATCTGCCTCCAGCTTAGTTATTGACTGTTCCAGACTGGTGAGTCCATAACAATGACGAAACTGCAGTCTCTGGATGTCATGACCAGGCTGTCGGTATATTGCATGTCTACCTTAGCCCTGGATAACTTACTGCTGAATATGATTGTTCCATACATGTTTTTCTACAACAATGTAATTGTCTTTAAAAGTTGTGCTGTAAGTCACTGAAATAAAGTACTTTTTGAATACATATCTGTGCATTAAAAACTTTTCAAAAACTAATTAAAATTTAATTGTGTCTAAACAACTGATTTTGCTTCATTAGTTTTTTAAAATGAAAACCTGGACACTTTAACCACTTTGGTTTTAAAAAAGTGGTTCATTATCTACATAGTTTAAAATTAATATGAAGTGTTGATGTTCAATATTTTTCACGGATCATTCTTTTTGGAACACCCTGCATTATGATTCATTAATTTTGTTTATTTAATGAATCATAATGCAGTTGTATTTGGGGGGCTTGTCAAAAACATCTTATTTCAACATTTCCCTATTGTTAGTATTGAATACAAAACGAGTTGCTTCAAATATCTCGAAAACTACTTTCTGCAGATACAGCCATTTACCTGCCCACTGCAGTATAAATGTTTAAAGGTGCACTGAATTTTACTAGTGCCAAACTCGTCAGCAAAAACTTGAAATTGAAACAACCATCAATCAATTAATTTTTAGAAATATCTTGTTTTTTTTTAATGTTTTTTATTTTTGAAAGGGGACACATGTACTCTTTCTCGATACCATCTGGATGTGCCCAAGTCTTTATGCACGATATTTAGTATTATGTAGCAACATTCTGAAAAGAGGACTAAATTTTATGCATAAGGATAACATTAGAAACACCATCACCTCACTACTATCCTTGATTACAAAAGCTTTAATTTGACAAAAACCAATCTAATTTTATTTATTAAATTTATATAGATCTTGCATGTTTATATTCTGATGGCATTGAAACTTCATTGACTCGACAGGCTTTTCTGAGCCCAAGAGTCCTTTTTGTACAAAAATATTCTTATTTTCCTATGTCTTATACAAAAAGTGTATATTTTAAATCTTTTTTCATTGTCTGCTGAGTATTTTCTTAGAATGCAATTCAACTTTTTAAACCTCTTGTAAGTTTAAATAAATAATAGTGCACAATGTTTTTTACCCTTTTTTTATGAATCAATGAACTGAAGTTGAAAATTTTGACAACTCATTATGCCCTTTCTCAAAATTAATAAATTTGATTCAATTACAATTACTTTGCCAATGAAATAAAATTTTTAAAATTATGAAATAAAAAACATTTTAATTTAAATGGCATTAATTTTTACTACTTAAATTCAGGGACCTTTGGGAGTCACTGTAGACCCCTTGTCAGCTAGGGTTGCCAGCCCTCCATAAACATATCACTTAGATTCGAAGCTTGGCCCACTATAATTGGGGCAAACCTAACCTGAGAATATTGTGAATTCTATGCAAATCCCAACCACAGCATTACAAAGCTGCCAGTTTAGGTTTACCCCAGGCATATATGGCCTCTTGTTAACCCCGTCGAAATTTAAACTTCCTACAAGCAGGCCTGTCATTTAGGAGGGTCAATTGCCTCACCGCTAGCTTTGAGAAATTAATGTATAAGGGGTTGTAGTTTTCGCAATAAAATTTGCATTGAGTAAACACCCTCCCCCACCCCTCAAACCCTGAAAAAATTCGAAATGACAAGCCTGCTTATACGAAGTGTTAGCAGTTCAGAAATTCTAAGAAATTAAGAATTTCTGCACTTATTCATGTTTTGAGCAAACCAATGTGATTTTAGCCAGTTGTAATAATTACTGTGAATCCTTATATATTATTTCTGTAGCCTGTTTTTGATTTCTACGCCAGATTTTCCTCAATTCTTGATCGATTTCTTTGATTTACACCTTATTTTAAAGCTTATGGTGCTGGCTACTGACGAAAAATAGACCCACGGTCTAAAAATTGTTTTTTTCAGCCGATAAAAACTTTTTAACAAAAAAATTGAACCGCCGAAAAAACTGAAAAGCAAAGAATAATAAACCATTTTAATTAAACCTTAATAACTAAGTTCTTAAACTGATGTAAGTATACCTAAGTATATATTTTTGTAATAATTTAGAGTTTTTAATTAACCTTAATAACTCAGTTCTTAAATTAATGTAAGTATATCTAAGTAATTTTGAGTCGGTGCCAAACAAGCAAATTAATTATTTTTGTAAAGCGTGAGGCGCAGCGGTGGCGTATGGCGACACGCCCCTTCGCCGGAAAATGCCGAGCGTTCACGAAGTTAAACCCGAACGTCGTCGAGTGGTCTCGAAGAAGCACGTGTCGAGTATTTGGCTGCTACTGAGCTTTTGCCTCATATACAACAGTCAAAATGTTTATATCATTGTTCATCATACTGAAGAAGGATTTCTCATCTTGTTAAAAGCTCAAATAAATGGTTTTGTGGGTCATAGTATTATTCAGCGTAAGTATGGCATAACAACTGTAGCCGTTAATTGCAGACATGATCCTGAAGATTTTTCTCACTGGTTGTTTGCCTCTCTCGTGCGAGGTCCCAAAGGTTTCAAAGCTCCGAGAGGTACTTTTTGTTGTATATGATCTACTAGTATTCATGATTTAATGATGGCGTGTGGAGTGAGCATTTTTTGAAACATTTATGTTTATCGCCGGACATTTCACATTACATTGCTAATTTTATTTGGTTATTTCTTTACATTTAGGTAATTTAGGGATCTTTGTTTATTTATTGTTTGGCACCGACTCAAAACTACTTAGGTATACTTACATTAATTTAAGAACTGAGTTATTAAGGTTAATTAAAAACTCTAAATTATTACAAAAATATATACTTAGGTATACTTACATCAGTTTAAGAACTTAGTTATTAAGGTTTAATTAAAATGGTTTATTATTTTTTGCTTTTCAGTTTTTTCGGTGGTTCAATTTTTTTGTAAAAAAGTTTTTATTTTATAATTTTTTGTGGCTATAAGCTACTAATGTGGCTATAATCTGTATGCTTATATTTTTGATTACTTTTAAAATAGCTACCTACCTTACTTTAGCTATTAACATATATATATATATATATATATATATATATATATATATATATATATATATATATATATATATATATATATATATATATATATATATATATATATATATATATATATATATATATATGCATATATATATATATATATATATATATATATATATATATATATATATATATATATATATATGCATATATATATATATATATATATATATATATATATATATATATATATATATATATATATATATATATATATATATATATATATATATAATCGTATTTTAACAATTATCTGTTGTGTTACATAAATAATTTTAAAAAAGCAGGCTTTATATACTAACATGGGTAGGCCTACTAAAAATGCTGCTCGGATGAGGAAAAGATGTTTAGAAGAATATATTAATGAGAAAGAAAAAAGGTTGGAAGCAAACAGAAAGAGAATTACATTAACACGTTCACAGGAGAGTTTAGGTCAGCGCGAGGAAAGACTGTCGAGAATGAGAAGCTACAATAACGATAGGTTATTGCAAGAAGGTGATAAGCAGCGCGCTCGTCGTTTAGATATGATAAGAGAGCGACTTTCAAATGAGAGTGAAGAGCAACGCGCTCATCGTTTAGATCTGATAAGAGAGCGACTTTCAAATGAAATTGAGGACGAACGTATGCTGCGTTTGGATGCTTCTCGTAACCGTTCAGCAATGGTGGTACTTCACGAATCTTCCGAGGAGAGAACTAATCGTCTGAGCGCCATGCGACAAGCAACTCGCGAGCGAAGAAACCAGTGTAACGCAGAAAACTTTAAGAAATCAATTAATGTTTATGCTGACTTGTCGTGTTCAATGTGCAAAAAAAAATTTGTATCCTCAGCAACGTAGGAAATTGCAAACTAAAAATTTAGGCTCTATTTTGCCTAACGAACTGGTAGCTTTAGGTAATATAATTACTTGTTCACGATGCTCAAACAATATTAAAAAACATAAAACTCCACCGCAGGCCTATTGGAACAAAATGTCGGTAGCTGCAATACCTACAGAAATTGATGAGTTATCGGAAATTGAGAAACGTTTTATTTGCAGAGTAGTGCCATTTCTTAAAATAATAAAAGTTCAAAATCGTTTGAGCCAAGACTGGTGCAAAGGGCAGGCAATCCTTTTTGCTCAGGATGTGGTCGAGCTGGCGGAACAACTTCCGCTTGAACCTAATCAAACTGGATTAGTGCTCGTAGTAGAAAGTCGTGAAAATTTAGAACATTCTAGGGAGTTTCAAATTGATATAGGTAAGCTTCAAGTGGCATTGCAGTGGCTCCTAAAGAATAATGCACTGTATAAAGATGTTCTTGTGCATTTTCCTACTGTGATCGATCTTTCTACGATAACACAAATTGCTGACGAACCCGCACATGTTCATGACAGTGAAGAACCAATTGTTGAACGGTCAACTGTTAATAAAAATAACTATACTGTCTTGCAAAACAATGTATCTATACTACATGGGTCCTTTCATCAGGGCAATGAACGATTTAGTCCACAGTCACGTGGTCGACAATGCACAGGGATTGCAACTGTTGCTATTGTGGCATTTTCTTTGATCAATCCTAATGATTGGTGCAAAAGTGACATAGATTATATGTTACTAGTAGGAGATAAGTATTATAGAGACTGTATTGCGGCTCGGGTTAACCCCAATCCTGAAGTAGCACACATAGATTATTTGGCTGCAACTGAGCTTTTACCAAGTATCATATACAATAATCGAAAAGTTCATATCAATATTCTTCATGAATCATCATTTAATGGTCACGCAGACAACGACAATAGTGGAGAAGGATTTCCGAATTTGTTAAACGCTCTAATAAATGTATTTAGGGATCATAGTTATGCCATACTTACTATGAATAATACAACTGTAGCCGTCCATTGCAGACCAGATCCTGAAGGTTTTTCTTACTGGTTGTTTGACTCCCACGCGCGAGATCTAAAAGGTTTCAAAGCTCCAACGAGAGGTACTTCATGTTGTATACGATTTACTAGTATCCATGAACTGCATAATATCGTGCGTAGAAATTTGATCATTAAAAACACATCTGTAAGTGTGTTAACTGGGAATGTTTTTTCACTGACACCAATTACGATAACACCCGAAAATACACTAGAACAGTTAAATCAAGGTAAAGAAACATCTTCAGTTCTTCAAAAACAACGCCAAACATTTAATTGTCATCAGCCGCAAGTAATGCATACATCTAAAATCGTGCAACAATCGTCAGAAGAAAGTAATAATACTATGGAAAAAGACATTATTGAACCTCAATTACAGCAAAATTATAATTCGGAAACGAGATATATTTTTACAACCAGTATGCTTAGAAACATAGATGAAAGAGTACCTAATTTGGACAGTGTTGTTAACATAGACAACCCTAACCCAGAAGATGAAGTAAGACTAAAAGAAGTTAAAAGGAAAGCAGCACCACCCCTAAATTATGAACGTGAAAAAAGAATGGAAGAGATGGACTGGTATTTTTTATTCTCTGATGGAAAAAATGGATTTGGCGAAGAAAGAGAGGTTTCAATTACCCCATTAGACTAGTTTCAAGCTCGTGTAATGAGTAAGGATAAAAGATTCCAGAGAAATGACTATTTATTTTTTGCATCGTCAGTTGTTGAGTACTTTCGAGCAAAAGCAAGTGTGTCTGTTTCATGCAGAATGCGTCAAGGCCAAGGCGAACATACACCTCAAGGGCTAATTGACAACATGCATCTGACAATGAGAAATGTGCGAGGGTCTGCTTCGTACTGGAGACGATGCTGTTCGGAGTTAATTGCCATGGTAAGAAGTATAGGGCCTCCTACCTGGTTTATTACCCTTTCCTGCAATGATCTAAATTGGCCAGATATGACAAAAGCTTTGCTCATTGCGGATGGCAACAATGTAAATAATTTAGATAGTATAACATTTCCAGAACGACAAAAGTTAGTGCAAAAATATCCAGTGGTTATTGCAAGGCAATTTACAATAAGAATTAATGCTCTTATGCATTATTTAAAACAAAATAATGACTGCTTAGGTGGAAGTATCATAGACTTTTGGTACAGGATAGAATTTCAAAACCGAGGCACTCCGCACTTGCACATGCTGGTGTGGTGTGAAAACATTCCTGATTTTTCAACAAATGAAGGAATAAGTATAACCGAAAGAGTTATTTCATGTTCTTTGAACCCTCATAATATTGAGTTAAAACATCTAGTCGAAAATGTCCAAATGCATAGACACACAAAAACCTGCTACAAAGATCGTACAAACCATTGCTGTCGTTTTGGGTTTCCGAGGGCTCCAAGTGAGGATACCTTATGATTGGGTCCCGATGAAGCACTTGCCAACAACGGTCGGTTTTGCATCTTACGAAGAACTTCTGAAGAAAGTATGGTTAATAACTATAGTCCTTAAATTCTTAGTCTTTGGGAAGGAAACATGGACATTCAGCCATGCGGAAATATCTCTGCCGTTGCATATTACGTTGCAAAATATGTGAGTAAGTGTGAACCTCACGGCACTGGAGATGTGGTACGCCACGCAATTACAAAAGCTAAAAGACGGGGCGGCGGAGTGTGGAGCCAACTGTTTGCGGTCTCTATGGCAATACTCTCGCAGCGATTGGTAAGTGCTCCCGATTGCGCCTATCGTCTTTGCCACCTGCCGCTTAAAATGAACTCTCGTAAAACAATATTTGTGAATAGCTGCATGCCAAGTCAACGCTTTCATTTATTGCGGTTTGAAGGGGATGAAGCTTCAATGTGCAACAACGTATTCGATCGTTACGTGTTGAGGCCAGATGAACTTGAAAATATAAGTCTGGCAGAATTTGCTGTGCGTTATGAGACGAGTTCAAATATTATGTGGAGTGAGGAAGATGGTGACATCGAACTCAGAGAACCTGTTGATAACCTTACAAAAATAAGATATATACGACTGAGAGACGGTTCACGCATGCGAATAAGAAATAAGCCAGCTGTGTTACAAACACGTTACTACACACTCCATGGGGACAAAGATGGGTATTACTATAGCTTGATTGTTTGCCATATTCCTTTTCGCGATGAAAACCAACTAATGTTGGAAGACGAGACTCCAGAATCTTGTTTCCTTAGACGAAAAGACGAATTAAGGCCTCTGCTGAATAATGTTAGTGCCGAAGACTTCGCACATGCAGAACAGGTCATTCAACAGGCACTTGCCCAGGCAACTGCTTTAAATCTTGCCCGTGAAACGGGTTTCAAAAATACCAAAGACGATCAAATTATAAACGCCGATGAGCATATCAGTCAACATAATCAAGACGACTTCTGTGAAGATATAGAGGAAAGAGGTGCAATGACTGATGATATATTTTTTAATACTATCAGAGGGGGGGGGGGTCTAAACATACAGCAAAAGGATTTATTTCAAAGAATTTCTACGGCCATTGAAAAAGATTTACATGGTGATGATGAAAAGCTGTTGCTTTTTATAACTGGAGGAGCTGGCAGTGGCAAATTATTTGTTTTAAAATTACTCGTGGAGCACATCAAGAGGTGTCATGTGCCTACAGTTGATTTGCTTCTAAAGCCTAAATTTGTTGAGGTAGGTTCATTGACCGGTGTCGCCGCCCGCCAGGTACTTGGCAAAACATTGCATTCTCTTTTTTCTCTTCCCATCGAAAAAGGTAATTCAACTGCATATAGACGCTTAAATGGTGAAAGGCTAGAACAAGAAAGACGTAAATGGTGCAACATAAGTTGGTTAGTGATTGACGAAATATCAATGGTGTCTTACGAGAACTTAAGAATGATTCATTTGCGGCTACAGGAATTCAAAAACAATGATAAGTTGTTTGGTGGGATAAATATTGTTCTATTTGGAGACATCATGCAACTGCCCCCTGTGAAAGGACATTGGTGCTTTGTACAGCCAGCTTGGTTTGCTGCAGAAATTAATTTATGGCACGCATTTTCATTCTGCGAATTAACAATCAACATGAGACAAAGAAATGATACAGAGTTCGTCGACCTGTTGAACAATTTACGCGTAAGCGAATTGACAACTGGTCAACTAGAACTGCTTTGTCAAAGGCGAAGGGTGGCTTTAGATGAAGAATTTAAGGATGGTGTTGCGATTCGAATATTCCCGACCGTCAAACAGGCTGACGAATACAATGATAAGATGACAGCTATGAATTCAAAACAAAATCGTGTCTATACAATCCGTTCCATAGATGAGTCTCGTGAAATTGCTACCTATGGAAAGAAACCTCCAGATAATGTTGTCCCGAAAGATGTGAACAATTGTGGTGGACTTTTATCAGAGGTAAAACTTGCTGCCGAATCTCGTGTGATGTTGAGACGTAACATATCAGTATCTGACGGCTTCGTCAATGGTGCAATGGGTATTTAAAAAAAAAATAAAATGGCCATCACTACGTAGGGATCAACTAGAGGAAGGAGAATTACCGGACTGCATATTAGTTAAGTTTGACGATGAAAGCATAGGAAGCAGACTAAAAGATAGCGATGGTTGTGTCGCCATACCTCCAGTGGTTGCAACTTTTCAAGGAACGAAAGGTTATGGTGACATTGAGCGCAGGATGTTGCCAATAATTCTATGCTGGGCCGTCACGGTACACAAATTGCAAGGTACGACCCTTGATAAAGCTGTAATAGACCTCGGAAAGAAAGTGTTTGCTAAAGGACAGGTATATGTGGCACTGAGTAGAGTAAAAACACTTGAGGGTATTGCTTTATCTGATTTAGAGCCAAATAAGTTACTACACAAACCTCACGATGAACGAGCTTTAGCAGAAATGCAGAGACTGAGAGCTCTAAATCAAGAGACTGACAAATCTAAAGCTCATTCATTGTGAGTTGTTTTTTTTTTTTTTGTAATACACAACTCAGTAATAAAAAATCTGTGAGCGAACAATAAATCACTCCTAATATCTCACCTTTAGATAAGGAATTTTTCCAAATTTACATGGGACCAAATTCTAGGTATACTCTTTCCAATAAAAAAACAACTATCGAAATCAGACTATTCTGTAAAAGTTATGCGTCGTCTTACACGAAAAAAAGTAAAAAACCTGTGAGTGAACAATAACTCACCCTGTTTTCCATCCTTTAGGATAGGAATTTTTTTTCCAAATTTATATGGGAACAACTTCTGAGAAAATTCTTTCCAATGAAAAAAGAACTATCAAAATCGGACGAACCTGTGAAAAGTAATGCCTGGTCATACATGAAAAAAAGAACTTATATATACGGGTCGACTTGAGAACCTCCTCCGTTTTTTCGTCGGTTAAAAAACTAATAATTACAAATACCAGAGATTGAGAGGTCTACACTGCCGTGGGCAGGTCAAAGGCAGTAACTGCATTTTTTTTCATTTCTTTTTTTTTTGCATTTTGTCATCTATTGTACGTTAGCTTTGTTGTACAAACTAACTTATTTGGTTTTCGCTGAAAAAAATATATAACTCCAACATTTTCTTATTGTTAGTACTACTGAATCCAACACACATTTCTTCAAATATCTCGAAAACTCATTTCTGCAGATACTGCCGCTTACCTGCCCACGGCAGTACACACGAGAGACATACAGGTCTGAAGCTCATTCATTGTGAGCTTTTTTTTTTGTAATACCCAACTCAGAATCAAAAAATCTTGGAGTGAACAACTAATCACCCCCTCTCCCCCCCCTTAGGGTAGGAATTTTTCCCTCAAATTTATAGGGGAGTTACTTCAGGCTATACCCTTTCTAATAAAAAAAGAATATTCAAAATCGGACTATTCTGTAAAAAGTTATGTGTGGTCATACATAAAAAAAAAAAAATATACGTGTCGACTTGAGAACCTCCTCCGTTTTTTCGTCGGTTAAAAATAGTATGTCACCATCACTAAACTTCGCCCTATTTTTTCATACAAATCCTGAATATAAAAAATGTTTGACGACTGGCACTGAAAACTAACCCTAATCACAAGTACCAGAGATTGAGAGGTCTACACTGCCATGTGCAGGTAAAAGGGCTATAACTGCAATTTTATCTTTTTTTTTTTTTTTTGCATTTTGTCATCATTGTTTGTACGTTAGCTTTGTTGTACAAACTAACTTATTTGGTTTCCGCTAAAAAAAAAATATAATTCCAACATTTCCCAGTTGATAGTACTGAATCCAGCGCACAATTCTTCAAATATCTCGAAAACTCATTTCTGCAGATACTGTCGTTTACCTGCTCAAGACAGTACACACGAGAGACATACAAGTCTGCATCTCATTCATCGTGATGTTTTTTTTTTTTTTTGTTATACCCAGTTCAGCATCAAAAAATCTTAGAGTGAACTACTAATCGCCCCCCTTTCCCCACCCTTAGGGTAGGATTTTTCCCCTCAAATTTATATAGGAACAACTTCTGGCTATACCCTTTCCAATAAAAAAAGAATATTCTAAATCGGACTATTCTGTAAAAAGTTATGTGTGGTTATATATAAAAAAATCTGTGAGTGAACAACAAATCTCCCCCTTTTCTCACCCTTAGGGTAGGAATTTTTTCTCCAAATTTATATGAGACCAACTTCAGGGTATAACCTTTCCAATAAAAAAAGAATTATCAAAATCGGACTATTTTGTAAAAAGTTATGTGTGGTCATACATTAAAAATCTGTGAGTGAACAACAAATCAACCCCCTTTTCCCACCCTTAGGGTAGGAATTTTTTTTCAAAATTTTTATGGGACCACCTTCGGGGTATACCCTTTCCAATAAAAAAAGAATTATCAAAATCAGACTGTTCTGTAAAAAGTTATGCGTGGTCATACATTAAAAAAAAATATACGTGTCGAATTGAGAACCTCCTCCGTTTTTTCGTCGGTTAACCGTTTAACCGCCGAACTATTGACGGAAGATCAAATTTGAGTAATTTTTTGAAATCATGTCTATTTATGTCTAGTAAATACAGAAATAAAATAAAATTTCCAGAAAAAATTTTTTGACTATGTTTTTCAGTGTGTTCCATTTTTGGAACATTGGCGCTTTGCATGAAGTTTTTTTTTCTTCTTTTTTTTTCAGAGATTTTTTTTAAACTGAGAGGTTTTGAATGCATTTTTTATCTTAGCATACTTTATTACGGAAAAAATAATATTTTTAATTGCATTTATGTACATACCAGAATTCAGAAAATCCAATACAGAAATATCTAATGACCATGATATGAAAGGAAGCATTGCTGGTGAAGTCATTTGTCGCAATGGAAACATTTTTTAGTAGTATTTTTTTTTTTTTTTTTTTTGCACACCGCACAACGTCCTTGGGATGCAGATACAATATAATGTCCGTCAGACATTCTTGATTGTTTATGTAAATGACAACGAGGCCCTGGATGACTTTCCACTCGTACTTTTCTTCTTAGGAGGTGAGTTGTTATTTCTCTTCGGAACTCTAAATGCTTCATCTTGACTTCGTGTAACTCACAATGAAGTAACCAACTAGCTACAACTGAAATATTCAGAGCATTACTAAAAAGATTCCACCGCCATTTTTTACTTCACAAATGAGGTCTGTAGCTCCCTAAAAGTGTATCTAAGACGTCCACACCCCCCATTCCTTCATTGTATCTCTTGATAAGATGAGGTTGTGGCACATCTATCTTGCATTTCTGCATTTTTGCGTCTTCTAGAATGTCTTCTTCCTCAGTGATATTGCCTGATTCATCAGGGGGTAATTGGCATATATCTACATCTGGCAAATTCGAATCTGACAATGTCTCTAAATAAGCCACAGCTTGTTCTACAGTAAGAAATCTTGTAGACATTTTTTAACAGTTATGAACAGTTGGTATACGTCAAACAGAATTTTGTTTCGCTCGAAAACAAAGCTAGCGAACTATTGAACTGCATTTATAATATGAAGAATAAAACGCTCACTAATATTATTTTTTTATTATCACGTGACAATGCAGCTGTCCGAGCTGGTGTGGATTCGGAACCATATAGTCTGTATACAGCAGACTGTTATTATTTTCTTTGCTAACGAAACGTCATATCCTTTCAAAATATAAACTTACTTGGTTTTGCCAACACCTACATCAGAGTACATTCAAAATGAGAAGAAAAAAGAAACATATATTACGAAAAATGAAATTTCCCCTTTGAAGTCGAACGATTTACTTCTTGGAAATTTGACTCCCTAAAAGCGCCAATGTTCCAGAATTGGAACATGCTATTTTCAAGGGGTACATCTTTTGGAAATATCATTGTACATTTCTACAAGCATTTTAAAATCATACACTGAAGTATTTTTCACAACTATAATAAATATCATCACATTTTCTGAAAAAGCCAATTTTTGGTAAATTTTATAAGAAAAAGTTGCAAAAAGCTAAAAAAACACTCATCTTTGAAAAATCGCAATAAATAATTGAAAATATATAAACAATTAATTAGGAAATCAAAAAATACTTTGAAATAAGATTAAACTGTGTTTAAAAAAACATTTTTATTTTAACGTTATTTCTTGGGAAAATTTTCAGTTAAATATGATGTTCCATTTTTGGAACATTGGCGGGTAAACGGTTAAATTCAACTTTACTCGATGTCAAATCGCAGATATCCCAAATTTGCCATAGCGAATGCGCATGTCGCGCGCGGACTAAGCTCATTAAAAGTCTTGCTTAAATTAATTGCAAAAAATTTTACAGCTAACAAATTACTGCAAAGCACGGATATCCACACACGTATTTCATGTATTTTCAATTCATTATGTGTTGTTTGTGAAAAATCCATTAATTTTTAAAATAAGCAAACCAATAAAAAGTGCTATTTTTCGCTTTCAATTAAAAAGTTATATGTGCCGTATTCATATGCGTACAGTTTCATATAATTTGTCACGTAAAATATTGTAATGGTTTAACCCCAGTTTCGCGAAGACATTTAAAATTTCTTCCCTCCATAAATATATCAAAACTGAAAAACAGGAAGAAAAGAAATTTTGTATCGGCGAAACTGGGGGGGGGGGGGGGGGGTAGAGGACAGCATTCTAATCTTATTCATTAATTTGTTTCTCTGCTTAAGTATAAACAAACAACATAGAATCTGAGAACAGAAAGCCGAATGAGCTAAGTCTGCGCGCATGCGCAGTCGCTGTGGCAAATTTGTGATATCCGCGATTTAACGTCTAGTTGCAACTGTTGGATATGTTTTAGTCTTGATTGAATTTCATTTCCAGAGACAACTTTGGAATAACTGTTAGATCTGTTCTAACCTTGTAATTGCAGTTCGAGGTAAACAAACCCTATGAGCTGAGAGTAAGTACATAAGAATTTAGGGAAAATTAGAGCTTTTCAAACTTTAATTACTCCGGCCCATGATGTCCCTGGGGGTTGAATTTTTGTATATGTACTCAATGGCCCCCCAAGAATATGTATACAAAAAATCATTACCGTACCCCCCCCCCGGGGGGCTGTGATAGAACCCCGGGAAGGTACAATTTGGGGGGTAAAAACGAGGGGGGGGAAGGAGAGGGGGGTCAAATGGCACAAAAGGCACATCAGTAGGGCACAAGGAATGTGTGTGCGAAATTTCAGATTGATTCCTTTTTTCGTCTGGGGTGTAGCCCTGTCAAAGAAAGCGAAAACTTTTTTGAACTGCGATTTTATAACTTTAATACCTCTTCCCCCTGATGATCCAGGGGAATGTATTTTGGTTTACGGCGTCAGGGGCCACTAGAGATTGAGTGTACCGAAAATCAACTCCGGGGGTCTTCATGGGGCTAAGATACAGAGGGGTGAAAAACCCAAAAAACCTGAATTCGTTCTGTCGTGTAATCTTGTTCTTGGTCGCTTTTATTTCCTTTCGTCTTTGGCGGTGGATTTGCTTCTGTTGGCTGCTGTCGTTTGGTTTCCTTGGCGGGGCGGGACGCTCCCGCGTCCCGTAATCACCTGCCGCATGGAATTTCCTCCTGCTCATGCTTCAATGGACAGTAAAAATCAACAAATTATGGAATTTTAAACGGATAGGTAGGAAATTAAAATTATTAATTTGAAAAATAGAAAAATTTCTGCCTATTATTCTACCATTTTGGTTGTCGAATCATAGAAAGCTTTTGAAGTAAAAAATAACCATTCAGGGAATAATTTACGGATATATTACTGCATTAATTGTTATTTTTAATGAATTAAGTTTTTGTGATTTATAATATATCGTATTCCTGTAATCAGAACTAAAAAACTGGAACCCTCTTTCATGTTTTTTTTTCTTTCCTTCATACTTGATCAATATTTAGCAATTTATCAATATGATTGATTAAAAATAATCTTAAAAGAGCGTTATATCATTTTCCGTGGCGCGAGTTTCACTGTTGATGACATCAGGAGCGTTACTCGATCATTGGCTATTATACATATATATGCGGATCAATTGGGAATTTTGTCTTGTTTTCATTTTAATTTTAGGCAATAAAAGCCATAAACGGGACAGATATGATTTTTAAAATTCCTTTTTGGTTGTTCCTAAAATATGTGTAAAAATGTATCATATAAAATAAAGGATATTTAATAATTAAATTTTGGGGGGGGGATATTGACTTTTATGTGTTTCTTAATTCATTTGTATGTGTTATTCTGATTTTATTTAGTAACGAGTATAAGAATATAATTCATATGAGTTATTCCCGAGGTCTAAGAAACATAGAGGAATGTGGGATAAAGTGAAATAGGAGGGCGAAGTGAAATGGTGAAATATTTTACTCTGGCTTTTACCGCCACCTATCTGGTGTTATTTTAATTATGTAGTAGCACATGTTGTCTATTCCAGTCAGAAAAAAAAAAAAAAAAAAAAACCCACCGGAGATAAAAACAGAAAGTAATGCATTCAATTTTTAAACATTGATCCTCGTAATGTAATACTTTGTAGCAAGTAGGGTCTGGTGGGGTAAAGTGGTCATAAAATCGCAGGTTTTTAACTTAGGTGAATAATAAATACAATAAATTCTTTAAACACTTAAAGTTTTTTTGTTTTTATTTTACATTGCATTATTAAAGAACACGGTACATTGAGTTTTAGAAAAATAGATATTGATTTAAGTAGTTTTTAACCGACTTCAAAAAGGAGGCGGTTATCAGTTCATACCGTATGTATGTTTTTTTTTTTTTCTGTTTGTCCACTCATAGCGTCTCACCTAGTGAACCGATTTTGATGATTCTTTTTTTAATGGATAGGGGATGGCTCAACTTAGGTCCCATTACTTTGTTTGACCATATTTGTTCTTTAGAAAAGAAGTTATGGGCAAAAAACAGTACATTTTATGCAATTTCCCTATTAAATGATTAAAATGATGTTGTAGCGAAGTTCACACATTTTAACCGTGGACAACGATGGCTCAGTGGTAGAATTCTCGCCTCCCACACGAGCGACCCGGGTTCAAATCTCGACTAGGACAAAGTGAATTTTACTAAAATTTCGTTTCTGCTGTTTCCCGTATTTTCTCGAATGTTCTATTAATTTCTGTATCTTTCCAAGTCTGGAAAGTTCCAGCACTTTCTCAAGTTGTATATAAGGAGATGTAACGTTCATTCTTGGTTCTGAATGAAGATCTCGAGTTGAAACTATCGAGTATTCGCTTCATTTGGCTTTCACATTGTCTTTGCTATCTTTATCTACGCGACAATATGAAACTCATTGTTATAAAAGTTTGGTGCCATATAATAGTAATTGTAATGATAATTTTGAATAAAGGCTTTTCTAAAGCAATACAGTGATATAGGGCCGAACTTCTTACTAGGTAACTTCTTACTTTTACTGAAATATCTACATTTACACTAAAAAGAATGAAATAAAAAAATTTTGAAAAAAAAAATAGAACCAACTTCAAAATTGCTCTAAAAAAGTGAAAAATAATTTTATTCTTTAAACACCATCGATAATGCTTTTAAACATAATTTTTGAAGTTGGCGCAAAAACGATAGATAAAATCATTCACAGTCATAACTCAACTACAACTATAAATTTAACCAGGCCCAGTTTCTTCACTATCACATAAATTATGCATTGATGACAACATATTTGAATAACGATATAAATGTTTCGTTGGTAACTTTGGATGCTTTTCTGAAAAAAATACGAACGAAGCATGGTTACACTGGATTTTACGTTTTGTTTTTGCACCAACTTCAAAAATTATGTTTAAAAGCATTATCGATGGTGTTTAAAGAATAAAATTATTTTTCACTTTTTAGAGCAATTTTGAAGTCGGTTCTATTTTTTTTTCAAAAATTTTTTATATCACACTTGCTTTTCCCTTTGTATTTATGAACACTTTACCCCATGGGGTGGGGGAAAGTGGTCATAGCATGGGGTAAAGTGGTCATAGTTAAAAATAGATGCAAAACCATTATAAACAACCCTAGTAATTGTATATTTTGGTTATTTTTATAGTTACAAGTATTATATGCCCAAGCATATGTGTGTATACACGTATACACGATTATATACGCGTTGTGTAAACATTAGTAAACACGTTTATATATAAGTAGATACATGTATGCATCAGATACATGCATGCACGTGCCTACTCAAGTATATACGTGTATACACGAGAATATAAGCATGTATACGTGATTGCCTACAGGAGTGTATGCGTCTCTGCACGAATACGTGTCACGTGTATGTACGGGTATACAATACACGCGTGTAAACAAACATCATATGCGTGTATGCACTTGTATCTCCAGTATATACGTGCATACCAGAGTATATACGTGTACAGTAGACGTATACACGCATATATGTATTCATACACACATATACGAGTATACACGAGTTAACTCGTGGATACACCCAGTCCGTGTTTGTACGTGCCTACTCACATTTTTTATTGTGAAGCACGAGTATATACGTATGTATACGTGCAAACACGATTATATACCTGTATAGACATATATACGTATATTTACGTGTATACACCAGTACATGTATGTATACACGAGTATATAAGCTTATATACATGTGTGCCTACAGAGTGAATCCAAGCTCTTGGGCAAAAATCTGAGGGGTGTGAGAGAGGAGGATAAGAAGTAAAAAATTATAAGGAACTTACGTTCGCTGACGCGCTACATGCACACAAAGCCAGAAACAGATGGATGCAGAACAAATAACAAATTTATTGCACAAAGATAATTTTACCCAACAGTTTAGTTTTTAAGAAATATTTAGAGCAGTTGTTAAAAGTTACGGCATGTAGTAGCTCTAATACAAGCATCGCAACAAAAGCGCAAGGGACTGATAAAAGTTTTTCAAAAATCTCGTTATTGCAACAGAAAGTGCTTTGTGATTGCGACGCACATGTATTACAGCTGCAAGCCGGGAATTTCATCAATCGCTTTAACACTTTCTTGAGACCGAAAATGTTGTGTAAAATTGTCTTTGTGTAATATATATATATATATATATATATATATATATATATATATATATATATATATATATATATATATATACAATATATATATATATAATATAAATATATATTATATATATATATATATATATATATATATATATACATATATATATATAAATTTGTGACTTGTTTTATATTTATGAGTTTCTGTGTTTGCGTGCATGTAGCGCGTCAGCATTGTGTTTGTGACCATATGTTCCCCAACACTTTGTTTTTAAATTAGGAAAACATAACATTTTTTAGAGTCACAAAATTTCCAGTATTAAATTTACATCATTTGCAATCATTTATTAATTAATTAATCAAACAAAATGTATCTAAAAAAATCAACAAAATAAAGTTGTTTGAGATGGAAAAAAAAAAAAAAAGTTGCAACAGATGTGAAAACGAACTACTTACATTTACGACAGCAATTGAGCGCAAGCAATAGTTTTTTTGTAATAAATTTAGGATCTCGCGAATAATCGCTGATACAACTAAAATACGTTTAGCCGTTTGCTCGGAACTTCAAATTTGAGTGTCACGCTAACATATTTGTTCTATTTACTGCATGTGTCGGGAAAATTCGTAATTTATGTATAAATCTGAGTTAAAATAATAATATTATTGATTTTTTCAGGGCCGTCGCGAGATGAAAAAAAAAAAAAAAAAAAACTAAGGGGGAAGAGTGAATTTAAACAAGCTCTCGCATTCCACCTTTTTTCCCCCTAATATATTTTGAAATACACAGAGAGACAGAGGATTCAGCTTTTGATTTGCGTATGAGTCGTTACTCTAAGCAATGCAAGCCTTATCGTAAGTATGATATTGACTCAGAAATAAGGGTTTCAGGGGTTTCTCCCCTGGAAAATTTTCGAAAATGTATTTTTAAACCAACTCTGGTAATAAAGTAAGACAAAACAACGTTAGAAGAAGCACAAATTTGTAAATTACAGCAGACACGTGTTTCGGCGTTACAGGGAACGCCTTTTTCAATGCAAAAAATAATGAGCTTATGGATGAAAAGACATCCGACAAAAGATTTTGTCGGAGACATCCGACAAAGCTTTCCCTAAACCTTTCTCGAAAACTTCCCTATTGGCTTGAAATGTTAAAGATATTTTACATCCACATTCAAAGTAGAAAAGTGCATATCATTAATGTACTTAAAAGTATCTTAATTATCCTTCAGGTAGCCTAGAAAAAGAAAAGAAAAACACCTGAAAATAAAGTTATGAAAACTTCGCCATGAAAAATTGAAATTGCGAGGGGGGGGGGGAGCTTTTCAATTTCTTGGGCCCCCACCAAAAGTTATTTCTGTATCCGCCACTGCTACTCTTAACAAAAGAATAGGCAACAATAAACAAATAGAGTACGTAATAGTATAGATTGCTCTTACTAATCGTTTCTTCTAAAAATAAGTTAGTATACAGAGGCTATTTTCATACGCAGTATCAAACAATTGAATTTTCATGCCTTAAAAAGTTTTTAACAGTTTCCCAAAGCAAAGAACGCCTTTAAAACATAAAAAAACCTTTAAAATTAAAGTCTTTATATTTAAGCTAAGAAAAATATTTAATCATTTCTATCAGAAACGTATTTAGAATTTGTACTAAAGTAAAATTCAAAGCATGAAATATTCTACACCATTATAAAATGTAAAAATATTGGAAAAAAAATCCTATAAAAATTACTTAATTCCGACAAATTGCTGAATTATAAGAGTAGCATAAATAATAATAACTGTATGATGAATGGTTAAGATAAAATTCCAAAATGCTTTTTAAAAAGGTCATAAAATCAAAAAGACTTCTGGAACAAACTAATAGAATTTTCGAGATTACCCAAACTTTAATTTTATTTCTTTTTGTAATTTATTTCGGTTATTCTCTTACATAAATCCACTCTGTATGGGTGTAAATCAATTTATCCGTTGCCCTTTGGAATAAATTTCAGGAATTCAAGTTGAAGGATATCATGTGTGCCCCATAAACGAAGTCCTGTGAAAAATCCATATTCCAAAATGTTTTCTCCAACAAATTTCCCTAAAATCCCCCAAAACAGCAGTGTTCAGTTTGCTCTTCCAGCAGCTATTGTCCATTCTTAATCCCATACCCTTTCCATTCATGGTGACTGCCCCTCCTCCAGGGCGGTTACGTGTGCATAGTTGTGTGTGTGTGTGTGCGTATAGACCTGTGTGTATGCACGTAGGCGTGTGTGAGTATGTGAGCGTGCTTGTGTGTAGAATATGGACGCCTCCGACCAGTAGAAGCGGATAACTCAGGACCGGAGGAGCCGCGCCTGCAAAGGCCGGCGGGCGGTGGTGCTGCAGAAGCCCCTGGTCCAAACTGAAAAAGGAACCGGACATCAAAGACGGTCAAGTGAGGACAAAAAGCAATCGTGATTGCTAAAATATATATATATATATATATATATATATATATATATATATATATATATATATATATATATATATATATATATACACACACACACACGTTATCTTTACTAATATTATAAAGAGAGAGAGAGCGGATTTTTGTGTGTTTATAATATGTTCGAGGTAATCTCCGGAACCACTGCACCTATTTGAAAAATTCATTCACTATATGAAAGGTGCTTTCTTACTGAGTAACATAGGCGATATTTCGAAAAAATCCGATAAATTGTTCTTTTTATATTTAAATTTAGGCCCAAATTTCACGTAAATTGCCTATTATTGGTTATTAAAGGGGTGAAAAATTACTTGCACATATTAATATTATATATCGTTAAAAATGGTAGAATTTTCTGCGTTCTAAACAATTTATTTCAATGCTCTAACTTAATTACGGCGGGAGTAATTTGCGTTTTTAGCTCGAACTTTTTTAGGCTTAGCTGAAATTAAGGCACTACTTTCTTCATTAAATCTATCAATAAAAAGTGAAGGAATTGTCCCACAGTTTTCTTTTTAACAGCATTGGAAAAAGCGAGATTTTTTACTCCAGATCTCTCTCGATCTATGGTCGAAAAAACTAGCTTCTATCTTCAAAGGAAAAAAAGTTACAAGCGTTTTTAAATCAATTTCGAATCAATTATTTGATGTCTTTTTTTGTTAATTTGGCGAAATATTTTATATTGCAGTAAAAACCGCTTCACTCGCTAAATAGAGTTTTAAAGCAAATGCAAATATAATTTAATCATTTGACAAAAAGTTTTAAATTCCAAAGAAACTTAAATGGTTTTTTTTCGAAAAGGAGCGTACGCATTTTATACAAAGAAAAATGATCATTTCACATCAGAGGGGGAGGGGGCGTCAATTTTTTTACATTCAACGGACATCCATTAAATTTTTAGCACGGGCATCGCTGTGCGGGTACTGCTAGTATATATATATATATATATATATATATATATATATATATATATATATATATATATATACATACTAGTGTTCGCCCAGTGGTCGAAATTCGACCATATTCATAAATGAATATTTGAGAAAACTTGTATGAATTTTTCTAATTCTAACATTTTTATTTTTACTCTTACTCATGTTTACTGCACATCTGGAAGCATACAATTTTTATACGTACACAAAATAACAAACAGTAATAATTTATTTAGATTTTGCTTTTTGTCTGTCAATCTCAAAATAAAAGGATGAAAGGGGATATTTCGGTAAATGGGTCGTTTCCAAAATTTTAAAAGTATTTTTTTTTTCTGAAAAAGCATGCTTAAAAACAAAGGTTTAAACCATTTTTTTAAATAATTTGAAAACATTTAATATTTCTTAACTATTATTTTAATTGATGCGCAGATCCAAATTCATTTTTTACGCTTCTGCACAGGGCATCAAAAGCGATGAAATGCCATTCACTGATGTCATTAGCGCATACCGCAAATTATCATAACCTGGAAACATGGTTGACAGCAAAGAGTAAAAATTTTGCCCGGCTATGGAGTAGCGCGCCAAAGTACGTCACTTGTAACGTCATAAAGACCACGCTTGTTTCCAAAATCAAACATTTAAAAAAAAAAAAAATAAAAACTAACTGTCGGGAAAATATTTTCTGGCTCCGCACGTTATTTCTTTTGCTTATTCTATCAATTTCATTTACTAAAAGTAGTACTTTTAACTGAAGAAAACAACCCCAACAAATTGGTGTGGCCGTCAAATTCCTGGCTTGAATAATTTTATTTAGGATACCATGTTGTTTTGTGCTTACCCTATGCAAATAGACATTTCCCTACTCTTTGTTTAAGTATGCAAAGGAAAAACATTTTTCGCGCTGGCATTGGAAACAAAAAATTTCACGCCAATGGATAAGAATCGCCAATCATCCAATTTTAGAATGGAATGAAGCAGCAAATTTCAGTTTATATGTAAAACTTCTGCGTGAACAATATTACTTATAAAACTTCTACTATTATTGAGTAATTTGCTTTGACATCGTCATCAGAAATATAAATTTCCAAGTATGAAATGAACGAACTCTACTCGTGGCAATATAACTGTCCATTCGAAAACACTGGACGTCGCAAAAAAAGTACAATTTGAAAAAAAGGTCGTCTTTGAGATTTGATTATGGTTAAGGGCGATGCATAACTGATGTCACACATTTCAACACTTTCGATCCTCTCCCCCTTTTGTCACAAATTTTGCACTTCACCATACTCCCTCTTCCCTTAGTCACATGTCACGCTGTTTTCTATAAACGTTCGTATTAAAAAAAAAGCTTGCTGTCACATTCTCCCCATTGTATGCCCCTCTTGTCATGTCTTTCCTCTCCCTTGTCACAAACTGTTACTATTTCGTGAACCCCACGAACACGTTTATACGTAAAACTTCTGCGTGAACAATATTACTTACAAAACTTCTACTATTATTGAGTAATTTGCTTTGACATCGTCATCAGAAATATAAATTTCCAAGTATGAAATGAACGAACTCTACTCGTGGCAATATAACTGTCCATTCGAAAACACTGGACGTCGCAAAAAAAGTACAATTTGAAAAAAAGGTCGTCTTTGAGATTTGATTATGGTTAAGGGCGATGCATAACTGATGTCACACATTTCAACACTTTCGATCCTCTCCCCCTTTTGTCACAAATTTTGCACTTCACCATACTCCCTCTTCCCTTAGTCACATGTCACGCTGTTTTCTATAAACGTTCGTATTAAAAAAAAAGCTTGCTGTCACATTCTCCCCATTGTATGCCCCTCTTGTCATGTCTTTCCTCTCCCTTGTCACAAACTGTTACTATTTCGTGAACCCCACGAACACGTTTATACGTAAAACTTCTGCGTGAACAATATTACTTACAAAACTTCTACTATTATTGAGTAATTTGCTTTGACATCGTCATCAGAAATATAAATTTCCAAGTATGAAATGAACGAACTCTACTCGTGGCAATATAACTGTCCATTCGAAAACACTGGACGTCGCAAAAAAAGTACAATTTGAAAAAAAGGTCGTCTTTGAGATTTGATTATGGTTAAGGGCGATGCATAACTGATGTCACACATTTCAACACTTTCGATCCTCTCCCCCTTTTGTCACAAATTTTGCACTTCACCATACTCCCTCTTCCCTTAGTCACATGTCACGCTGTTTTCTATAAACGTTCGTATTAAAAAAAAAGCTTGCTGTCACATTCTCCCCATTGTATGCCCCTCTTGTCATGTCTTTCCTCTCCCTTGTCACAAACTGTTACTATTTCGTGAACCCCACGAACACGTTTATACGTAAAACTTCTGCGTGAACAATATTACTTACAAAACTTCTACTATTATTGAGTAATTTGCTTTGACATCGTCATCAGAAATATAAATTTCCAAGTATGAAATGAACGAACTCTACTCGTGGCAATATAACTGTCCATTCGAAAACACTGGACGTCGCAAAAAAAGTACAATTTGAAAAAAAGGTCGTCTTTGAGATTTGATTATGGTTAAGGGCGATGCATAACTGATGTCACACATTTCAACACTTTCGATCCTCTCCCCCTTTTGTCACAAATTTTGCACTTCACCATACTCCCTCTTCCCTTAGTCACATGTCACGCTGTTTTCTATAAACGTTCGTATTAAAAAAAAAGCTTGCTGTCACATTCTCCCCATTGTATGCCCCTCTTGTCATGTCTTTCCTCTCCCTTGTCACAAACTGTTACTATTTCGTGAACCCCACGAACACGTTTATACGTAAAACTTCTGCGTGAACAATATTACTTACAAAACTTCTACTATTATTGAGTAATTTGCTTTGACATCGTCATCAGAAATATAAATTTCCAAGTATGAAATGAACGAACTCTACTCGTGGCAATATAACTGTCCATTCGAAAACACTGGACGTCGCAAAAAAAGTACAATTTGAAAAAAAGGTCGTCTTTGAGATTTGATTATGGTTAAGGGCGATGCATAACTGATGTCACACATTTCAACACTTTCGATCCTCTCCCCCTTTTGTCACAAATTTTGCACTTCACCATACTCCCTCTTCCCTTAGTCACATGTCACGCTGTTTTCTATAAACGTTTGTATTAAAAAAAAAAGCTTGCTGTCACATTCTCCCCATTGTATGCCCCTCTTGTCATGTCTTTCCTCTCCCTTGTCACAAACTGTTACTATTTCGTGAACCCCACGAACACGTTTATACGTAAAACTTCTGCGTGAACAATATTACTTACAAAACTTCTACTATTATTGAGTAATTTGCTTTGACATCGTCATCAGAAATATAAATTTCCAAGTATGAAATGAACGAACTCTACTCGTGGCAATATAACTGTCCATTCGAAAACACTGGACGTCGCAAAAAAAGTACAATTAAAAAAAAAATTAATTTGAATTTTGTCATCTTGATTTCAAATTATGTTTTTCGCAATCACGAGTGTGTGTGCTTATATGTAAGTGTGTGTTTGTGTGTGGGGGGTACGTGTGTGTGTAGGCATGTGTGTTTGTGTCTGTGTGCAGGCATGAGTGTTTGGGTAGTTGTGTGTATGTGTGTGTGTGTTTGTGTGTGTGTGTGTGTGTGTATATGTGTAGGTGTATGTATGTGTGTGTAGGTGTATATATGTATATGAGTGTAGGTGCGTGTATGTATGCGCGTGTGTGTAGGACATGGATGCAACCTGAAGACGACTTTCGCTATAGGAGCAGCATCGTGAGGAACCAGCCGATCCACGGTGATGGTGCGGAGGGTGGCGGTGGGAAAAATCAAAGGAACGTCAAAAACAGTCAAATGAAAGCAATAAGCAATCGTGATTGCTCAAAAAAAGGTCGTCTTTGAGATTTGATTATGGTTAAGGGTGATGCATAACTGATGTCACACATTTCAACACTTTCGACCCTCTCCCCCTTTTGTCACAAATTTTGCACTTCACCATACTCCCTCTTCCCTTAGTCACATGTCACGCTGTTTTCTATAAACGTTTGTATTAAAAAAAAAAGCTTGCTGTCACATTCTCCCCATTGTATGCCCCTCTTGTCATGTCTTTCCTCTCCCTTGTCACAAACTGTTACTTTTTCGTGAACCCCACCTTAAAGCGGGACTTGATTCGTGGACAGCCCCTATTTTGTGGCAACCGTATGCAAATATACATTTCCCTACTCTTTGTTTTCGTATGCAAAGTAAAAACATTTCTCGAGCTGCAATTGGTGCCAAAACTTTGACGCCAATAGATGAAGAGCGCCAACCAATTAAACAATTACTGAAATCTTCCCGAATGAAATGATCCTGCAAAACTCAGATTATACGTAAAACTTCTGCGTGAACAATGATTCTTTAAATAAGTTTAATATTATTGAGTAAGTTGCCTTGACCTCTGCCATTAGAATTATTAAGTTCCAAACAGTCAAATAAACGAATCCTACTTGCTACATTAAAAATTGTCCATTCAAAAACACTGGACGTCGCAATAAAAGTGCTATTTTTAAAAAAATCGTGTTTGTGATTTGCTTACGGTTTAGGGGAAAACTGACAAATGCACTTTTCAAAATTTTTGATCTCTTTCCCCTTTGTCGCAAAGTTTCACACTTCACCATAAACCCTTTTCCCTTTGCCACACGTCATACTGTTTTCATAGACGTTCTTATATTAAAAAAAAAAGCTTGATGTCCCATTCTCCCCATTGTATGTTCCTCTTGTCATTTATTTCCTCCGCCTTGTCGCGAACGGTTAAAATTTAATGAACTCCACCATAAAGAGGGACTTGATTCGTAGTCAGTTCCTTGCAAATAGACATTTCTGTACTCCTTTTTACTTTCTTCTATATCTAAGATACAGAAGAAAGTATTGGATTCGTGCAAATTTTCGAATTTCGAATTTTGACGGATTCGAACGTTTTGAGGTGTGCTGAGTCCATTTCGACTATTTCTGGAAAATGTCGGTCTGTCTGTGTGTGTGTGTGTGTGTATGTGTGTCACGTCTGTGTGTGACCAGTTTTTTGTGGCCGCTCTACAGCAAAAACTACCCCATAAAATCGAACGAAATTTGGTACACATATGTGTCGCTATGTGAACTTGTGCCCATTGGTTTTTGGCGCGAATTCCTCCAAGGGGGGTGGAGCAATGGGACGTTTTTTGAGTTACGCGTGCTTGCTATTCCTCAGGAAGTAACTGGAGGAATCAAACAAAATTTGGTCCATATGTTGCCATTAACAGGAACAGGTGCTGATTCAATTTTGGTGTCAATAACTCAAACGGGGGTTGAGCTATAGCACGTTTTTTGTCGTCAATTGTGACTGCTGTATCTCAAGAAATAATGAACGGAATGAAAGAAAAATTTATCGGCAAGTAGCCCTTAGTGGGTATAGGAGCTGATTTTATTTTGGTGTCAACAGCTAAAAAGGGGGCAGCGCAATCGCCCGTTCTTTTTTTCCATTGTGAGTGCCCTATCTCAAAAAGTAGTGCTACGTTCTGGTTGAAATTTGGAATATATGTGAATCCATATGTAAACCGGCTTTGGTTCAATTTTGACGCCAATCGCTCCAAGAGGTGTTGATTTTTTTTTTTTTGTGAATAAAAATAGCTTTATAATTGCAACAACAAGAAAGATAAATCGTAATAGACTGTCGTCTGCGTATTTCTCGTGATTTTAATTGTATGGAAATGATCGGAAAAATTATCTCAATGATTCAAAATTTTTAATTGTTGCCATCCTGTGTTTGTTAACAAATAAATGTTTGTAATTAATTCAAGAAAGGCTTTTAAAATAACTTTCAATTTTCGCTCTTTGCTTTGTTTTTGCAATAATTCAGACATTGTTCAAGTTTTTGCATGTGTAATTTTGTTTTTGTTGGGAATATTGCTTCCTCATCAAGCATGGGGAGGGATCAGAAAAAGAAAAGAAAAATATAGAAGAAAGTTTCGTGATGGCCACAACATACTAGTTTAAGAATGCAAAAGAAAAATATTTCTCGCCCTGGCATTGGTGCCAAAATGGATAAAGTTCGCCAATTTCACAATGGAGTAGTTTTCAAATTTTTAAAAGTATTTTTTTTTTCTGAAAGAGCATGATTAAAAACGTAGGATCTAACCATTTTTTAAATAATTTGTTTAAGTTTAATATTTTTTAAAAATTACTTAAATCGGTGTGCTTTCATTGTTTACGCTTCTGCCGATGACATCACAAATGATGAAATGCCATTCAGTGTTGCCATTCACAGAGCAAAATATTTAATTCGCATCTTTACTCACGTGTATTGAAAACGATATGGTTGATAGCAAGCGTAGAGCGCAATTTTAATTCGCTTCTTGATTATCATAACGTGGAAACGTGGTAGAAAGATGCGCCAAAGAGCATCATTTGTGAATTCATCAAGACCACGCCTTGTTTGAAAAATCTGACATTTAAAAAAAATAATTAAAAAATAACTGTGGGGAAAATGAAAGTTTTTTCTGTGTCCTTGTTATTTATTTATTTATTTATTTTTTTGCTTATTCTATTAATTTCAGTGACAAAAAGAACTACTTTTGACTGAAGGAAACAATCCCATTGTCCACGCGAAAGCACTGGAAGTCGTAATAATACGCCAATTTTATCAAAAGTTTCACCTTGAGATCTGCTTGTGGTGATAGCAAATGCAGGTATTATTGAGAGCTGGAACTGAAAGTCGTCCATCACTCCGTAAAATAATTCATTTAAATATTAAAATCGCAAAAACATAATCAAAGAGAAAATATTTTAAATGCCCGTAGTTACCCAAAAAGCCTCAGTAATAAAAACAAATGTAAGGATTTCATTTCTTTATGCTCAAGCGAGAATTGGCAACACCACAATATTATCCAGCAATTTCTTCACGCTAACTATGTCGCGTGAAAAAGCAAATAAAAATGAATTTTCACAAACTTTTAATTGCTTCTAGCGCGTTTTCTAGCCATTTTAGCAGATTAGCATTTTCGAACGGTAAACCAGGTAAAACGTGTTTTATAGTATTTTGCACGAGGCTTTCCAACCATACCAAGCTCGAAGCACTAAAATGCATTTTTCATGTAGAAAGAGCTGTTTAAAAAACCAATTAAAACCTTATGTTTCACGCTTCCAACAAAGAATTTCAACAATGGAAAAGAGATAAAATTAAAATTTTTGAGTTTCGCTAACTTAAAAACGCTTATAACGCTTTTTCTAGTGGATTTAGGTTATTGGACCTTGGGCGCCTTGACAATTTCTTCGTTAGGAGTATTTTTAAAGACCTTTCCAACCATATCAAATTAGAAAAAAATGGACCACCCGTTCGCGTAGAAAGAGCAATTTAGGACGAAAATGCGTTTTTTATTAATATCTCCTTTAATTAGCGTTCGATTTCAAAAATTTTTATTGTTTTATTGATGACACTAAAACTCGGCAATAGCTACCGAACAAAAAAAAATGAAGGAAATCGGTTCACAAACAGAGGAGAAATCGGTACCGAAAGAAAACGGCTTGCCTATTAATATATATATATATATATATATACAGGGGCGGATTGGCCAGGTCGGCTAGTCGGGTATCCCCGACTGGGCCAACCACCCGGTGAGCCACTTCAAGCAGTTTTTTTTTATTGAACTTAATACATTTAAATTCGCACCTAACATTTTTTAAAGTGTCATTAAAAGATAAATAAATAAAAACATGTAATTCGTTTAATCTGTGTAAAAAAAGCGTTTGGAAACAGGTTTATTTTTTTTCCACCCTAAGCAGGGACCAAAGTAAATAGCCGAAGTTCACCAAGTACAAACGCTTTCCTCTCTTTTATCAACTTTCTCTCTATTTTTAGAGCTCTGGGGGCCATGGCCCCCACATTGAGGAAACGGGAGGGGGGCAGAAAAATTGGGGTCCGACGCGGCCTGGAAAAGCGCCCGGGACGAAAAAAGCGGGTTAAAAACTCGTATTTGTACTTCTGTTAACAAAAATTGAAGGGACTTACACCATTAGACAAAGCGATGCTATAAATGTGTGGATCATGCTTTGGGATGTTGATACATGAGCACGAGCAGGAGCATACACGGGGTGGGGGGGGGGGGACACAGCTGTTGGCCCGGTTCCGATCCTGAAGGAAGCCCGAGATTTTTTAAATGAGGGTTGAAATATATGTAGGGACGTATAGGGGGTAAACAAGATAGAAGGGGGGCCGTAAAAGTCATTTGTGACGTGCCCCAACATTTCTGTGCACGCCCCTGGTATTCACTGGTTGTGACAGATTCAATTAAATGCTGTCAGTTGGCAAGATATTTCATTGGTCTATTGTAAATTTTCGCTATACGAGTATTTTCATCTCCGAATCGCATACCGGAAAGCTAAAGCAAGTCTGGACTACTGAATATGAAACAGAACAAAATTTCGATTTCGAGAGAGCTCCTGAACACATGTGGATTTAAGACTGAGTTCCGGGGTGCTGGGGAGGGCAAGGTTTCTATTTTTTTTTGAGCTACATTAGTTGAGGAGTAATTTATCAAAAGGGAACATGTCCCCCATTGTTAGAAAAATTCATTTTATGATATTTTCTAAATCTTTCAGACGACCTTTATCAAATCACTTACTCTCAAGAAGTCCGAACGTGGAAAATCCTATTTTATTTAAGGGTAAAGTGTGACTTTTTGATCAAAAGGTAACAAATACGTCCTCTGCACGCTTTATTTTGAACAAAAGGGGACATATTCTGAAAGAATCTGTAGTACGAAGACTTTTTAGATCCAAAGAAACTAGGGATGCACCGGATATCCGGTAACTATCCGGTATCCGGCCAATCCGGTTGATTTTTTTAACTATTCGGAAGTATGAGGTATCCGATCCGACAAGCCACTCCGGATCCGGATATCCGACAGTTTTTTGCAGGATATCCGGGCAGTTATCCGGTAAAAATGTGAGAGATATCCGGGGTTGATGTGGGGTTATCTGGTACGAAATGAGGGTTTGATTTTGAATTTACTTTTGCAAAAATTCCAGTTAAAGCTTTCACTGTTTCATCAACTTTTCGATGATGCTTTCTCTTTTAATTGCTGCTTCAAAAACGACCATTCCTCTTCAAACCTAGCTTTTGGCATTCCCCCACGTCCCCCCCTCTCCTTCGCGAATCTGCTGACGGTATGTTGCCAATAATTTCTCCCTCCCTCTCTCACTCTCTCTGCTTTAACACGCTGAAGTGAAAAGTCGACCTTGAAATGGTTCATATCAAAGCGCTTGAAGTTGGAGGAGCGGAAAGATGCTAATTTGCATCTTTAGAGAGAGTGAATCTTTGTTTTCTGGAATTAAAGTAAAATTTTCAGTTGATTATTTTAGCATAAGTTTATTAATTTGTTAACTGGGTTGCCCACCTAAGGGGGGGGGGGGGGTTTAGGGGTATTTTCTCTTTTTTGGGGGGCTTTCTATTTGGGGGGTATTTATGGTTTTTAGGGGGTGGGCCCTTGCTCTTAGGGGGGGCACCCCTGTATTTAAGATGCTAATTTGCATCTTTAGAGAAAACGTACCTTTATTTCTGAAATTAAAGTAAAATTTTAAGTTGATTATTTAAGTTTATTTATTTATTTTTTGAGTCTTAACTGGCCCTGTTTTAATGTTTTCTTTTTTAACTTGTATGTTAGAAAAAATTCACACGTGTATTATCTGCAATAAAAATGATTTCAAAGCAAAGTTTTATTTTTTGTTATTTCTAAATTGGAAACAAGAAAATGTATTACTTTATGATGAAGTTTAAAAAAATTTCTACACGTCATGCAAATCTAATAACAAATACGACTCATTATACGACCTTTAAGATTTCAACTATGAATAATTAAAAGTTTAGACCATGTGTACATTACATACAAAATTAATTTTTGCCGAAAGTTTGTTTCTTTCGAGAAAATCTGTCGAAATAAAACAATATTTTAATGTTTCATTTTATATATAGCACAATTCCTAAATTAAAATGTAGAAGCTCTAAAAA